>NW_027262955.1:382915-443136 GCF_902827115.2 Pseudochaenichthys georgianus
TAAAGTGAAAAAGTGACTATTGAAAGTAAAAAAGTTGAGTTTAAGGATTATAATCTAACAAATACACATTTAAAAAACTGAAATTAACTAAAAAAGCACCAGGATGTAAAACATTGGGAAACACTTTATATTAAGGTACACAAATCCACCATCAGCTCGTTGTTCATTAACATGCTTATTAGCAGTGTATCGGCTCTTTATTAGTCGTTATCAAACACTTATTAATGCCTTGTTCTGCATGACCTTATTCTACAAGTCCTAAACCCTTAGTTGAGAGTTCTCCTCAATAACCCTCTACTGAGTGCTGATGTATTGCAGGTGAGGAAGCTGTTGTTGTTCCTGAGTTGTGGTCTTAATAAATAGAACCTGGAGGACCACCGACCTCCTCAAACCAAACGGATCAAACTGAGCTCATGGCTGTGGCCCCCAAGGCACTGCTCGGGAAGGTTGGAGATCTGCTCCTCAGCATCCACGGTCCCACCATCTCCCCGTCCCCTCAGGTCCGCCACCTTGGAGTCGTCTTGGATTCAACCCTTTCATTTCAGAACCACATCAAGTCAGTTTCAAAATCAGCCTTCTTCCACCTCAGCAATATATCCAGACTCCGACTCTGTTGCTGGGAAGCTGATTCGTTGTTTCATTAGCTCCCGCCTGGACTACTGCAGGACTCCTGCCCGGGGTTCCCAGCAGAACCCTGGACCGGCTCCAGTACATCCAGAACTCAGCTGCCAGGGACATCACCCCCACTCCCTCCGACCTCCACTGGCTCCCGGTCAAGTCCCGCATCGCCTACAAACTCCTCCTCGTCACCTCCAAGCCCCTCCGTGCCCTCTCCCCTCGGCCCCTCACTGATCTCCTCCACCCTTACACCCCGTCCCGCACCCTTCGATCTAGGGCTGCACGATATTGGAAAAAACGGACATTGCGATTTTAAAAACATACAGGATTTGAAGAAAAGACAGATTTTTCCTCTCTTGAACTTTAATGATACAATTGGTATTTTTTAAACTATATTTAACCGGATGAAGGATTTTAGTCGCGGACGTCTGGATCTTAAGTTATCGGAGCAACGAGCTGAGCTAGCTCGGTTAGCACTCGGTGTTTCTACCTTTGATCTCCGGTCCGTTTGCTTTGGTTTGCTGTCACTCACTCAAGAACCCGTGACATGAGAGCCCGCGCACGTTTTCCTTTTGTAGCAAGCAGCAAAATAATTGTAACATGGCGTGTCTGAGTTAATTTGCCTACTTAATATCGCACGTCCTAAATTAAGTAAAAGAATCGTACGCCCTGCGATGTGCATATCGCGATTATCGTCACGACACGATATACCGTGCAGCCCTACTTCGATCCTCAGACTCCGGCCTGCTCTCCATTCCCCATTCACGCCTCCGCACCCCCGGGGGCCGTGCCTTCAGTGTCGCCCCCCCCCCTGGAACTCCCTCCCTGCTGCCGTAACGCCCCTTCTCTGAACCCCCCCCCTGTGTAACACTTCTGCGCCCTGTGTTACGTCTTGTCCTTAAATGTTTCTTGTTAAGCGACCTTGGGTTCATGAAAGGCGCTTTATCAAAGTTATTATTATTATTCTGAACATGTGTCCTCTTTATCAAAGTGTATTTAAACTCTCTGTTTGCAGCCGTCCCTCTGGACTGCAGAGGTTTTACTCGTTGTCGTACATGTGGTACAGCGCCTTCAGCTGCCTCACCGTCGTCTTCGTCGGACTCTTCATCAGCTTCCTCTCAGGTCAGGATATATCAGACACACACTTTATCTGCCCAACTTGTTTGTTTGTCTGTCCTCACACCTTGTCTGTCCTCACACCTTGTCTGTCCTCACACCTTGTCTGTCCTCACACCTTGTCTGTCCTCACACCTTGTCACCTTGTCTGTCCTCACACCTTGTCTGTCCTCACACCTTGTCACCTTGTCTGTCCTCACACCTTGTCTGTCCTCACACCTTGTCTGTCCTCACACCTTGTCACCTTGTCTGTCCTCACACCTTGTCTCTCCTCACACCTTGTCTGTCCTCACACCTTGTCTCTCCTCACACCTTGTCTGTCCTCACACCTTGTCTGTCCTCACACCTTGTCTGTCCTCACACCTTGTCACCTTGTCTGTCCTCACACCTTGTCTGTCCTCACACCTTGTCTGTCCTCACACCTTGTCACCTTGTCTGTCCTCACACCTTGTCTGTCCTCACACCTTGTCTCTCCTCACACCTTGTCTGTCCTCACACCTTGTCTGTCCTCACACCTTGTCACCTTGTCTGTCCTCACACCTTGTCTGTCCTCACACCTTGTCTCTCCTCACACCTTGTCTGTCCTCACACCTTGTCTGTCCTCACACCTTGTCTGTCCTCACACCTTGTCACCTTGTCTCTCCTCACACCTGGTCTCTCCTCACACCTTGTCTGTCCTCACACCTTGTCACCTTGTCTCTCCTCACACCTGGTCTCTCCTCACACCTTGTCTGTCCTCACACCTTGTAAAGCGGCCTTGGGTCCCTTGAAAGGCGATATAAAATGTAATCTATTATTATTATTTATTAAACTGTAAATAACACCCTGCTGTGTATCGTGTCTAAAGCCTTCAATAGTGGTCTATTGTCAGGGTGTTGTTTCATCTTCACGGTCTACTGGATGTGTTCTACTTTTTAATGATGTTTAAATTCTAGTATTGTTTATTTCTACTCTTTAATTTCTACTTATGTGCAGTGCCTTGTTTTCTGCTGCAACGCAAACATTTCCCAGCTTGGGATCAATAAAGAACATCTGATCTTCTCTTACCACGTGTGCAATGTGGATGATATCCGACCCGCTCTCTGGAAACCAGGCGAAGTCTCAACGGCTCATTTCAGAACAAACGTGGATTTGGGTAAAAAACTAGTTTTTCGGGGTTCGGGTGTTTTGCTTGATTTTAAATGTAAGGTAGCAGCCTTGGCAGGCCACTAGGTGTTGCTGTTGCGCAGCAAATTGTTGTTTTTTGTCCATTGTGGGACACCGTATTTCTCCTGTTGTTCTGGGTGCGGCCGCTAGTGATGGCAAAATGAAGCTTTGAATGAAGCGTCGAACCACTTGGACAATTGTGTCGGAAATAGGTTCATTTCTCGAAGCTTCAGTTACAGCGACCTCTCCTGGCGAAGTGCAAGGCTGCAGTGGGTTTAACGTATCTTTGCCTTGAAAAATATTCGATGCACACACACACACACACACACACACGCACACACACACACACACACACACAAAAAGACTGAATATCATGTTCTATTTGCAATTAAAGATTGGTAATTGTGTGTATTGGGTTATTGAGAAGAGACTAGAGAGTGCTGGACATTGGGCGGAGACGGCCTTTTATCGGTTATTAAAGTATTAAAGTTGAAAAGCAATGATTAAAATACATCCATTCCAGGCTTTGAACCAGCTGGAGGACATCGCCGCATCCTAGCCGCCGGCTCGACCCACTGGGCTATCTATTCCTTAAACTATTCAACTGTTTTTATATTACTGATAATCGTCTTTTTGTTCAGAACTTCTCCACATTTCGAAGTGTTTCCCGAGCCAGAACGACCTATCTTTCTTCCTGGCTTGCTCTATAATGATCCAATTCAAATGCAATGCCAACAACAACTCAACAGCAACAACAACCCACACATTGCGCATTGTTTAGAGCGGTTATAAAGTGTTGAAGCGCTCAAATTTGAAACTGTTTCAACCCGTCACCTGTCAGAATCGAGACGAGGCAGTGCATTGAATCGCGTGAATGGACCGTGAACCAGTCAAGTGATTCATTCAGGAAATGAAGCAGTTGCTGCTTCGGACGTCACATGTCACGTGACTTGAAGCAGGCTTCGAAGCACTGCTTCTATGGAATAGGAAGTCCAGGCTTGAAGCTCCGTTCGAAGCTTCAGTGTCAAACTGTCATCACTTGCGGCCGCCATCTTGGTTTGTATTCACTCCACGAAAGGTGAGCAGTGTTAATGGCGGCAAATAATTGTACACATTATTACGTTAAAAACGTCCAAACATTCCATTTATTTAATTAATGGGTTAGTTTAAATGTTTAATTACCCGTTTGTGTATGTTTGGGAGTGAGATGTTTATGTTGTCTGTTCATTTGGTCATTGTATTGTTAGCATGTAGCTAAAAGTGAAGAGTAAATCACTACTCAGCATCTCCACCGCAATCCGATCTGCTGTGTCCTGTTTTCCGCCCCTCTGCATAACATCCCATCACCAATAACCAACACAACGCAGAGTCCCAGGGTGTTCAGAGAGGCTACGGGACATTTGGGTTACATAAACAACGTCTTGGCTTTTGGAATATGACACTTTTATTTCCAAAATCACACGATAAATACATGTTTGAAGCTTGTGAAGGGAAGAAGACCCCCCTCCCTCCACTCTGCTGTTCCACACGCCGCCCCCCCTCCCTCCACTCTGCTGTTCCACACGCCGCCCCCCTCCCTCCACTCTGCTGTTCCACAGCGCCGCCTCCCTCCACTCTGCTGTTCCACACGCCGCCCCCCTCCCTCCACTCTGCTGTTCCACACGCCGCCCCCCTCTCTCCACTATGCTGTTCCGCAGCGCCCCCCCCCTCCCTCCACTCTGCTGTTCCGCAGCGCCCCCCCCTCCCTCCACTCTGCTGTTCCGCAGCGCCGCCACCCTCCCTCCACTCTGCTGTTCCGCAGCACCCCCCCCTCCCTCCACTCTGCTGTTCCACACGCCGCCCCACTCCCTCCGCTGACATGATGAATGTAAGAGTATAGTAATCAAAGATAACACGGCCGGGTCCGTCACAGTTTGATTTCATCTGGTTTCAAATAAACAAAGTCTTGGCTTTCAACCTGTTCTGCCTGCTGTGACGTCAAAGTAACTTGACGTTACAGCAGGCAGAACAACAGCCGGTGTTTCTCCTGAGGGTTTTCCCCGGCAAACAAACACAACACACACACGTACACGCACACACACACACACACACACACACACACTCACACATACTCGCGAGCTTCCCCCAGACCAGTAATCAAAACGGAAATATCTTCCCTCCGTTGTATTTTGATCATTTACTGATAACCAATCAGATCGATGGATTCCAGAGAGAGGAAACTTTGAAGGCCTTTCTCTCAAACTGAAGACTCGTGACAGTCATTATATAATGTGACATATTTTCTTAATATTTGGAGAACAACAACAACAATCCTGATATCATCAGAAAGCTAGGAGTCTCCTCTCTCAGTGCATACGACTCAAACTGTGTCTCCGGGTCAATGCGACTGTGCAACAACATGTTTTATGTGCAGCTTAATTTGTGCATTATGAATATTATGTGTTCATTCTGTCCACGCTGTCTTGATAATGTGTACTTTATCATGTATTTGTACCTCTCTCTGCTTGTTGCTTCTGTAACTTTGCACACGTCCCTGCTCTGGGACCAATGCAGTATTATCGTATCTAATGTTAAATGATGAATGTGTGCTCTGTGTGCAGGCCCTCTGAAGGAGGAGGACGTGACTCCAGGAACCGTTTATCCGTGTTTAGGGAAGCTGTTGTGTTTCCTTCCTGAACGTCTGAAGAAGAAACTCTGCTGCGTCACGCCGCTCGGACACTCGGTAAATAAAGATTCATTCAAAATGTAATAAAGGGTGAGCAGCAGGGTGCTTTAACAGAGAGGCCAAGCCCCTCCCCTTCCGGGGAGCTCCGTGGACCTTCTTTCAGAACAAGTCTGCATTGAAGTCAACGGAGAGAGAAAAGTTATCTTTCCATCCCGTTTGAATTGAGCCACGAATTACACACATGATGTTTGTCCATTTAAAAGATGATTTGAAAGTCAAAAAAATACAAATGTGTCGTAAAACTGTGAAGTAATACTGAAACCGCTCAATGAACTACATCTCCCGTCTCGCTCCACACACCCAGGCGGCGTCACGTTGAAACATTTCACTTCTTTCTCTCAGAACGAGGCGGAAAGTATTACAAGAGGAGAAAATCACTGCAAGTCTGGGCGCGTTGAGATGTGCGCGCACACACACACACACACACACACACACACACACACACACACACACACACACACACACACGGGGAGTGAGTCGGTTCTGAGAGCCAGCATGCGGGACCGGGACTCTGGGAGTTGTAGTCTTTCTAGTTGCGTATTTTTCATAGTCTTATATTTCAACAGTTTTACGACAAACTGTGACTTTTTTGACACGGAAATTATTTTTTAAATGGACAAACATCATGTGTGTAATTCATGGCACAATTCAAACGGGATCGAGAGATAATCTTTCTCTCCATTGACTTTGATAGATAAGGTCCCATGGGTCGGAAGTAGATGGGCGGGACTTCGCCTCTCTATCGAGGTCGGGGGAAATCGCAGATCAACTCACAGTTTGAGGTTCAAAGTGTATTTTCTCCAAAAGCAGCTGGAAATCAAGAAATTGTGTGATTTGTTGAAAATAATCCGACAAAATGCCAGTTTGACATTTGTGTACAACTAATTTAAAGGTGACCTATCATGCGAAATGCACCTTTGTAGGTCTTGTATACATGAATATGTGTTCCAGGGAACTCTGATACAGACTGATCCAGATTTGAACACTTCTCTGACGTCACAGAAGTGGCGCTACGGCCAACTCCACCAATCAGGAGGAGACGGCCACGGACATTGCCGTTAGAAAGCGCTGGAGACGCTGTAGTACATATGCCAGGCCTGTAGATGGCGCTGTTCTCGCAGAATCAGCCCGTGCAAAGACAGAGTTAAATTGAGCGAAATGAGGAATGGCTAAAATGCATGATCTGTTTGGTATTTTGAAAAGTATAAATATGCCTTATAGGTATGGTCCTACACTATATCATTCAAATATAGCATCATAGGTCCACTTTAAAATCAATGTCTTGTTAGAAATGAAATGTTAGTTCTGCAACCGGTTTTATTTCTGTATTTCTTATATTTGTATATAAGTATAGTATAAGTATTTCTTCCTATATGTTTATATTTATTATCAATGATTTGATATTTGTTTTGAAGGACGATCTCACTCACGGCTGAGACCACAAAGGTTGTTCTTAAATAATGTTAAAACAAAACAATTCTTAAACTCGAAGTTAACTGGAAAGAACGTGAATTTTCAGAAAGGCTTTTATTTATTGTTTTTATTTATTTAAGGTTTAATGTTTAATGTTTTTGTAGTTCATTAAACAAACGTACATATTTCCCTTTTGTTTAATGGTGAAACGTGTGCATTTTTAAATTCAGTTTATTGACGTAACGTTTATTTACCTCAGTGTTACATCTTTTTCCAATTCATTCTGATCATCCTTCTGCCTCTCTTCTTCCAGAGCCTTGGAGTGATTCCTTTTCCAAGTGTATGAAATGTATCCTTTCATCCTTGCAGCTCTCGGCGCCTCAGAAGGAGTCGGAGGACAGAGAATCTCCGGAGGCTCAGACTCTGCTGGTGGAGTACGAGACGAACGTGTGAAATAACCGTTAACTATCCGGAGACACAAAGCACTGAAGAGACTTGAATACAGACCATCTCTCAATCCTCTGGACCTTTTCGACTGCACAGTGACGACTGCTACTGGAGGCCGTCTCGTGATGTTGAGACTGCACAGTGACGACTGCTACTGGAGGCCGTCTCGTGATGTTGAGACGGCATCGTGTGTTCCTGCCGACTCTTCACTGCTTTGAACCCTGACGGTTATCCCGAAGCACGGAGCTTCCTGCAGTCCAACAGGCGGTCAACAAACTGTTCCTCAGGACCATATCCAAACCATCTGGTCCGCTGAGTGTCCTTATATCACCTCGGGAACCTTCTCTCTTCCTGCGGATCTTGTGTTTGAGGCAGAATGTGACGTCGTTTCCAATCGTCTTCATTGTCGAGTTTTAGGGACTTCTGCGTGGGCGATCACAGAAATGTTCTAACGCTTTTCAAAGAGACCGAGGTTCTGCCTGTCGTCTGTGCCGTGTGTCAGGATGGATCAGTCTTTAAACTGCAAACCAAATCTACCTACGGGACCAATCAATGACCTGAGCCGAGACAGAAGCTCCTGGTTCTTCCAGTTATATATTAGCAAACGTACCGTCTGCAAGGGGGTGAAACGCTGGGGAAGAGCATGTGGTGGGAAGTCTTGAAATGAACTCGTCAAAGAGATGTCTCTCTGGTTCGTTCATCTTCTGCAAAAGAGGCAAACAACTTGAAGAGCCGTGTCTCCGCAGCCGAGTGCAACTACTCACACTGAAGAGAGAGCTTCCACACAGTTACAATGAAGACATGCTTAGTCACGAGATGACTGACCCCTGACCCTATCAATAGACCCTGATCTGTGAGGTCACATGACACCTTGAGTGCTGAGACCCACTGTCTCTCCACTTGTAAGGCTTAAGACACATTTGGGGGATTTTCTTCTTTTTGTCACGACACAGTATGTGTTATTCAAACCAAAGAAAAGTCATGTTACGTGAATAAAACTTCCACCACATTTGTTAAAATAATTGTGCAAATTAAAACTTATTTGGAAGAAAACATGAATGATTATAGCGTTCAAACATCCGGCCAATATCCGAGCCCTAAATTAATTACATTTGATGATGTTTTGCTATTCTTTGAGTAATCCCTATTTCCTCTCAATGCATGCACTAAAACGAGAACAACGACGAACGCTCAATCAAAAATAATCCCGAAGGACCTTCGAGCAAATATTCTTTAACGGTTGATTCTGTCTTTTTTAAAGTGTCTGGGATCTTGTTTGTATTTGATTACAGAACATGTGGAGAGCACATTGCACTTCACTGTTTTCACTCGATTTCCTCTTTAAATGTTTTATTCCGTTACTCAGACGACAGTGCCTCTTTCTGAATCCTTTAGTAATCGTTTTTTAGAATGAACGAGTGAAACTTTCTGTGTCGCAGCTTAAAAAACACTGAAAAACGTCTATTTTGAGTGTAGATTTGTTGACGCCTTGTTTATTAGAATTGTTTTCCAATCCCGGTTGATTTCACTTGTTTTGTGATTCGTAGAGATTGATTATTGTAAATGTCTGTTGAGATGCTTTGTAAATGAAACCAACCAACAGGAAACTGGTTGTGTAATAAATAAATAAATAATGAAACACTGAGATGCATTTTTCATCCATGTCGTGCTGTCGTCCACTGCTGTGCGACTCGGGCAGGGGTCTGCAGCCCGCGACTCTCAAGCCCTGCGCTCTGGCTCCTTGAGCTCAGACAAAAATAAGAAGGAAATCAAACACAAATATTTGTAGGACTATTTATATTTTGTTGCACGGTTGAAAATGTTTCGTATCTTGTATTTTGAGGTGATACTGTGACACGTACAATAAAATAAAAGCCGAGATGAACCTAAATAAGAGTCTCTTGGGTTTGAGGTATTTCTGCATAGACTTCCTCTCTCCGGCCCCTCCCCCATCAGTTCAATACACACACAGTTCACATACTTTAGGTATCTTAAAGATATGTTTACGACATAGCTGTTTATCGTTGGCCAATACAAGTAATACATATCAGTTACTTTAATATCACACATATTTTAGACATCGTTCCAGATACTTGACAGGCTGTGTTTAAATAAGGATGTCTCCTCTCCACCTCTCTCGTCTCCTGTCGTGAAATTGCTCCTCCTTCACACGGAGTAATTAAGCACATGTAAGCCAACGACTTCACAATGTTGTGGCAATGTAGTACTCACAACCTGAAAGAATAAGACGGAGAGAAATCAATGAACACACACACAGGTCAGGGTTTCCGTTAGCCGGTAATTACCGGTTTTTAGCTGGTAAAATCTATAAAAAACCGGTAAATTCAAAACCTGACGGTCAAAATGTCTGGTAATAATTAGGGAGGCTCCGATCGATCGGCCGCCGGTCATTATCGGCCGATATTCACTCTTAATAGTTTGATCGGTGCTCTCTATAAAGGCCGATCAGGAGAGCTGGATCTGATCGATATGGACATGAACGCGAGTGAAGTGTAACCGGAGCGAGAGAGAGATCAGATCAGCTGCTGAGTCTGACCGAGACACGCAGCTCTGCAGAATCACCTGAAGCCCCGCCCTCTGTTTAGTGCGCTGCAGGAGCTGCTTAAGAAACTGACTGCTGTGAGAGAGAGGGAGGGAGAGGGGAAAAGAGAGGCTCCGTTTCTCCCGTGTTATTATTCAAAGTCGATGTAAACTTCTGAATAATGTACGTTATCTACTACAAGTAGTTTGAATGTAATAATTATGTTGTTTGTTGTATCATTTATTGAAAAATTAATCTGAATTTTTTTCGATCTGTTACGATTATAAACTGAAGCAATATAAAGATGAGCCCCGTGAACTGAGTTTTAAACATCAGCATATCTGCTCATAGTCCGGTAATTACCTGCTAACGGAAACTCTGCTACACAACTATTATTATTATTATTGAAATATGACCGGTAAGTTTCAAATTTGTCCGGTAAAATAAAATCTGCCCGGACATTTGACCGTCGAGAAAAAATCCTAGCGGAAACCCTGACACAGGTATAGTTGAGCAGTAATTATACAGCATATATGTATAGCCACTGCAATGAACACACACACATGTTACCATGCAGCATTCCAGAGGCTTGAGCTGTGTCGAAATAAGGACATCTCCTCTCTCACATCTCCACTACTCCTAATAGAAATGTTTCACTTCTCATATTTCCAGCTTCTTGTTATACAGACTGCTACTATTTAATACAAAGTAATTAAGTACACACATGAATATATAAAAACACACTTCTTATACATCAGGTGACATAATAAAATGAATATACCAGAAATACGCTGTATTAAACGTTCTGCTATAACACGTTACTTTAGGGTGCAGCTATAAGTTTTATTTATTTCAAAGTGGGTCCATTTGAATTATATTCATTTTCTTCAAATGTGCAGAGGACTCCCCAAGTGCTGATTCATTTTGAAGTAGGCCTGTGTATTTTTATTAATTCTCCTTATACGAGTTATTAAGGTTGAGACCCCTGGACGAGTGTAAAGAAAACACATTAAGAGTTTTTAAAAACCTGAAATTCTGACTTTTTTTCTCAGAATTTGGTCTTTTCTCAAATATTTTTAATTCTGAATCCGGACTTTTGATTTTTTTTTCAATTCAAAATTCAGAGAAAAACATTATTCTATACTTTTCTGAACATTTCAGAATTTTCACAGATTTTCTAAGAACAATAACTTTTTACTCTTTCCTCAAAAACTAATTTCCACTTTTAAAGATAGGGTAGGTAGTTCCCTTCAGAAACACTTGTTATATTCCATGGAATGCTCTTAATGTCCCAATAGCAATGAATATCTGAAGTGCTTTGACAATAAATACATACAAAAACACGTCATCTGTGGAAGCCGTGGCGCTGTAAAAAGCTCGACCAATCATCTGAGCCGGCTAAAGTAACTGGATGGCCTACCTGCCTGTCAGCCTCCCATCGGGGCACACACTGATCTCGTGCCCTCATTGGTCATGTGCGCGTGCGTGTGTGTTGGAGGAGGGGCTCTGAGAGGAAGTCTGAAGGAAGGGGCAGATTTTTTCCGGTTGTGTATTTTCAAATTCTAGAGCACTCGAGCTGCTTTCTTCATTCTTACCTCCCAATGCTAGCAGTACTGCTCCGCGGCCCGGAGCCCGCCGACAGCCTACTAAGCTGCCGGGGTACGCGTAGGTCGCAAACGGCGGCTTGCTCCGCCCCCTCCGACGTTTGCAAAATAGCCGGACCCCCGGGGGGTCTCGGGGGGGTCCCCGCGCCTCCGGCCGTCGCCGCCGCCCGCCCCGGCGACGACCCCCCCGCTCTCGGGCGAAGATTAACCCGCTAGGTGGCTCCCGGACGCCGTCCCGTCTCCGGCCACCGGGCGGCGGGGGCGTCCGTACGGGAGCCCGCTTTCCACGTGTTACACAGTAACGCCAGTATTCGCTCGCTGCGTACTTGTACTTATGGGGGGGGGGTGTCCGTAAACCCAATACGGGGTCCCACTTTCCGCATATTACACAGTAACACGAGTATTCACTTGCTGTGTACTTATACTTGGGGGGGGGTGTCCATCAACCCAATACGCGGTCCCACTTTCCGCATATTACACAGTAACACGAGTATTAATTTGCTGTGTACTTATACTTAGGGGGGGGTGTCCATCAACCCAATATGGGGTCCCACTTACCAAATATTTGTCATGTCGGGGGGGGTGTCCCACATCTTAAAATGGAAGCCCACTTGTAGATCCCACATCTCAATATGGAAGCCCACTTCTCAATATTATTAATAATTCCAAAATAATAATAATAGTTATATTGACTGTCCCACAAGTCAATATGAGAGCCCACTTCAGGGCTCCCACATCTCAATATGGAAGCCCACTTGCAGATATACCTATGGGGATTGGGGCGATGTCCCACATCTCAATATGGAAGCCCACTTCTCAATATTATTAATAATTCCAAAATAATAATAATAATAGTTATATTGACTGTCCCACAAGTCAATATGAGAGGCCACTTCAGGGCTCCCACATCTCAATATGGAAGCCCACTTGTAGATCCCATATCTCAATATGGAAGCCCACTTGCAGATATACCTATGGGGATTGGGGCAATGTCCCACATCTCAATATGGAAGCCCACTTCTCAATATTATTAATAATTCCAAAATAATAATAATAATAATAGTTATATTGACTGTCCCACAAGTCAATATGAGAGCCCACTTCAGGGCTCCCACATCTCAATATGGAAGCCCACTTGTAGATCTCACATCTCAATATGGAAGCCCACTTGCAGATATACCTATGGGGATTGGGGCGATGTCCCACATCTCAATATGGAAGCCCACTTCTCAATATTATTAATAATTCCAAAATAATAATAATAATAATAGTTTTTATAACTATTAAATATGCACCCATATTGACTTGGGTCACATATACAATGAATTCAAGGAACTCAAGATTTGATGCCAAGGGCGGGATTCGTACCCCGTTCTCCCACTCCAAGGAGCGACTGTATGATGATGATATATAGACTCCACTATAAAGTAAAAAGACATTTCTCTATCAAAAAATCACATCTACAAATCAATACGAAGCTAATGAAACCACTTTCAGACTCCTAGCGTGTTTACATGTTTGAAAACGTAGCAATGGCTTTTCACATCACACCATTGTGTGATATATGATATGATATGATATACTTTATGATATGATTAATATGATGAAATTAATGTGTATAATGTTCTTAAATGTTCCCAATGATTATTCTTATAATGTTTCTTAAATGTTTTTGTATAAATGTATTTGTTCTGCTATATAATATGGAGAGTCTGACAGGAGTTACGAACCCGGGTCTCCCAGGGGTCGCCTCAAGCTTATAGCTGTATATTCGGGACATCTTCCTGTCTTTTACGCCATCAAAATGGACAAACGACACATCAAATCACATCTACAGACCAAGACGAAGCGAATGGATATACTTTCAGACACCTGTCGTGTGTAAATGTTTGCGAAAGTGTGAAGTATCCGAAACGGAGCATATTTCCACTTGGGTTATTGATTAGTAGTTAACAGTTAATGACTATGCTATTACACGGACGCAGCATTCCCAGCATCTCTACCTGCCATGAGCAAACAGGCTATTTCATACTGCAAGGAGACAGAGCGCGAAAAGCACCTCTCTGTGGCCGCTCCCAGACCCCCAAAACACGGACTCAGCAGCCCCAGCATCTCTCCCTGCCATGAGCACTCTGCTTATTTCACACTGCAAGGAGACAGAGCGTGAAAAGCACCTCTCTGTGGCCGCTCCAAGACCCCAAAAGACGGACAAAGCAGCTCCAGCATCTCACCCTGACATGCAACAGTCATATTGACAGTCAATATGAGAGCCCACTTCATCTCAATATGGAAGCCCACTTCTCAATATTATTAATAATTCCAAAATAATAACAATAGTTATATTGACTGTCCCACAAGTCAATATGAGAGCCCACTTCAGGGCTCCCACATCTCAATATGGAAGCCCACTTCTCAATATTATTAATAATTCCAAAATAATAATAATAAGTTACGATGTGAGGTGCAGGTGAAAGAACGATACGTGGAGAGAGGGTTTTCTTGCAAAAATAAACAGGCGTTTTATTCTTAGCCCTTACAAAATTAAACACTGTTGTCTACCTTTAATAACACCCTAAAGGCTTAAGTAAATTCATTATTGCATCGCCATAAATAACCCCTTCCCCTCTCTTCCCAACCACATTTATAGGAGACGGCCCGCCTTCCCACTCCAACCTGGCCAATCAGGTCATGGTTCTAAAAGCAAAGTGAAGGCTTGAATACAAAATTAAACACTGTTGTCTACCTTTAATAACACCCTAAAGGCTTAAGTAAATTCATTATTGCATCGCCATAAATATGATATCTTCAAGAACAACAAGGTCTGCTTAAAACGGATAGTTTTTAACTTAATTGACACTCATAAAATCACACATTTCCTGACCAATCGCGTCCAAGACTCCGCCTACTCATACGGCACATATAAGGAGTACTTTGGAGGCGTGCTCCCCCTTTGAGCACTGGGACAAGATGGCCTCCAGGTCTGAACAAAGGAAATGGTGATTACTTGGTGCTTGTGTGTTTTACAGACTGACAAACGAATTTATTAGTTTGTCTATGTAAACTGTTTTTATAACTTTAACTGAAATAAAGGCAACTCAGAAAAAACATGTACTACCTTTCTTAACAAACAAATAGTTAAGACCAACATGTTAGTGAGGGAGTGTGTGCGCTTCCTCACATTTCACACCTCCTCCCCCTCTGGCTTGCACAGGTCAGGCAAACGAGAAAGATAGTCAGCTATAACATTGTTCTTACCGGGACAATGCTGTATGGTGAACTGGTATGGCTGGAGGGCTAGGCACCAACGTAGAATCCTTGCATTCTGATGCTGCTTAGATTGCATCCACTTCAAAGGTCTGTGGTCTGTCTGCAACACAAACTCTCTTCCAAGAAGGTAATACCTCAATGAATCTATAGCCCACTTTATAGCCAGTCCCTCTCTTTCCACCGTAGAGTACTTTTGTTCCCGGTCAAACAGTTTCTTACTCAGGAACAGTATAGGCTTCTCTTCGCTAGGCTCTCCTTGGGCTAGCACTGCTCCTAGTCCAACACCAGAGGCATCAACTTGTACAAGAAATTGTTTTGTGAAGTCCGGGCTCTGCAACACAGGAGCTTGACAGATCTGCCTCTTTAATGCCTGGAAGGCATTTTCACACTCATCATTCCACACCACTTTAGTGGGAGATTTTTTTGTTAGATCAGTAAGTGGGGCAGCTAATGTAGCAAAGTGGGGAACAAACCTTCTGTACCACCACACCAGGCCTAAAAAGGACCTCACTTGCTTCTTTGTCTGGGGTCTGGGTATTACCTGTATGGCCTTTACCTTCTCCACTTGTGGTCGTACTTGCCCACGTCCAACCAGGTATCCAAGGTATTTCACCTCCTCTTGAGCCCAGGAACACTTGTTGGCATTCAGGGTCAGCCCGGCTTCCTGTATCTTGCCCAACACAGCTTTAAGATGCTGCAGATGTTCTGCCCAGGATTCACTGTAGATTACCACATCATCTAGGTAGGCTGCTGCAAACCTGGTACAATCATTAAGAACAATGTCCATTAATCTTTGAAAGGTTGCAGGCGCTCCATGAAGACCAAAGGGTAGCACAGTGTAATGAAACAAACCCATTCCTGGAATCTGAAAAGCTGTATACTCTTTGCAGGCTGGCTCAAGAGGCACCTGCAAGTAACCTTTACAGAGGTCTAAAGCTGTGATGTACTTAGCTTTCCCCAACTTCTCCAGTAGCTCGTCAATACACGGCATTGGGTATGAATCAAAACAGGAAATGCTGTTCAGCTTCCTCATGTCCGAGCAGCATCGAGGTTCAGTGGTGTTTTTCTTAGGGACAAGCACTATAGGATTTGACCACTCACTTCTAGATGGTTCAATGACTCCCATGTCCAACATCAACTCCACCTCCTTCCTCAGTGGTTCCACCATTCTTTCAGGAATCCTGTAAGGCCTCAGGCGAACAGGTTTAGTGTCCTTCAATATAATGTTATGCTTTATCACATCAGTGCGTCCAGGTTTTTATGAGAACAATGCTGGGAAAGATTGTTTAAGCTCACCCAGTTGCTGCCCCTGATCCAAACTCAGATGCTCCGGAGGGGCCTGGGGTTTACACTTCTCTCTGTGCGGCACCATGTCAGCCTCCTCTGTTTCCAACGCATCCTCTTCTTCCAGCTGGACATCTTGGATCATCAGAAAATGTTCTCTACCTGCCTTCTGGTTTTTCTTGTCATGATATTCTTTTAAAAGGTTTACATGCAACACCTGTTTGCACTTTCTTTTATCAGGACAGAGAATTTCATAGGTCACAGGGCCTGCCTTTCGGGTTACTGTATAAGGGCCTTGCCACTTGGCTAGTAACTTACTTGGCCCTGTAGGGAGCAGTATCAAGACTTTCTGGCCAGCTTTCAGCTCTCTTTCTCGAGCACGTTTGTCGTACCACACCTTCTGCTTATGTTGAGCTTCATGCATGTGTTCTTTGTCCGTTTCTCTGTAACTGTCCAGTTTGTCTCTCATCTGCAGAATGTAAGAGATGATGCTGTTGGTTGTTGTTGCCACTGCCTCACCAGCCACCCAGTTCTCCTTCAGCACGTCCAAAGGGCCTCTGACCTGTCTGCCATATAACAACTCAAAAGGGGAGAAACCAGTTGAAGCCTGTGGCACTTCTCTGTAAGCAAACAAAAGGAACGGCAACCATTTATCCCAATCTTTGCCAGTATCATCAATACATTGTCTCAACATTTGTTTCAGTGTACCATTAAAACGTTCTACAAGACCATCAGTTTCAGGGTGGTATGGAGTTGTTCTGATCCCTTTAACCCCAAGTTGCGAGTACAGTGACTTCATCAGATGGGACATAAAGTTGGTACCTTGATCCGTTCAGATCTCTTTAGGGATGCCCACTCTAGAGAATAGCTCTACTAAACACTGCACTATATGTTTGACCTGAATGGAACGCAATGGATAGACATCTGGATATCTGGTGGCATAGTCACAAATAACCAGGGCAAACCTGTGACCCTTGCTACTTTTTGGCAGAGGACCAATTATATCCATGGCTATTCTTTCATAAGGTACACTCATTATTGGTAATGGTTGTAGAGGGGCTCTATTTGAAAGTTTGGTAGGAGCCACTACCTGACACTCATGGCACGTTTTACAGTAATCAATTACCTCTCTGTATAATCCTGGCCAATAGAAACGCTGAGCAATGCGGTCATACGTTTTTGCCTGCCCCAGATGCCCAGCCCATGGCACAGTATGACCCACATGCAGGATGACTTGGCGAAACTCTTTAGGAATGACTAGCCTAGGTTTCTCTATGTCTGCCAAATACAAAAGGTTGTCTTTTATGATGAAGGGATCCCCAATTAGATTGTTTAGCCCCCCTGTGTTTGCATCTTCCTCCCCATCTACTTTGCATGCTTTTGAAAATAGAGGTTTTAGAGATGGGTCATTCTCCTGACTCTCTCGGAAGTTATCTGGGATTTGCCATTGAGGCTCTATGAGGGCAGTTACAGGGAGAGTAAGCTCAGGGCATTTAGCCTTATCGTGATTTCTGTTTTTCTCTTGCCGGCGCTGTCGCCTTGTTTTCTTAAGCTTATCACCCCCTTCACACAAACCATCATCTGCATCTGGTAAAGGTTCTAACCCCTTAGTCATAGAGCGCGTAGCTACATAGGAGTACGCTAGTGAGTTTTGCTGTACCAAGTGGTCTAAGATTGGCAAATCATCTCCAAGGATCACGTCATAAGCTAGGTGCTCTAGCACACCAACAGTTAGCATAAAGGATTGCCCTTCAACCTCAATGATAACATCTGCAGTTGGGTAATCTTTTTTACAACCATGAACACATGTGATATTTATCCTGCCATCAAAATCAGCTATTGCATTGCTAAGTAAGCTGGACTTCACCACGGTTTGTGAACTACCAGTGTCAGCTAGGGCTTTCACTGCTTGACCATTTACAGTGATATCTACTACATGTCTATGTGGAACAATTCCACTATCAGTAACATTAGCATGGTCCACACTTTCTGCACGAGGTACTGAACACATCTCAACAGACTTAGACTTTCTTAATGGACACAATGAAGCCTTGTGACCAGGTTGCTGACAGTAGTAACATATAAAGTTAGTTTTTAAGTTTGGATATGCAGGTTTCTTACCAACCCCAGTGTCCACGCTCTCAACAGTTGGCCAAGTGTGAGGTTTGCTCTCCCCAAACCTTGGCTTCCCAACAGTCACTCTTTTCTTTGAAGGTTCCCTGTGGGCCGCTGCATACCGTTCTGCCAGATCTGCCGCTTCCTCCCCAGTCTGGGGATTGTGCTCCTTGACCCAGGTGCGGACGTCTGGTTGAAGCACACGGAGGTACTGCTCCAAAACGATAGTCTCTCCAATCTCCTCCTTAGTACGGCTGTTCGGTCTCATCCATCTTTTGTAAAGCCCCTTAATACGGTTGTAGGTTTCTCTTACAGTCTCTCCCACTGGCAAAATGGTGCTCCGGAACCGCTGTCTGTAAGTCTCTTCAGTCACATTAAACTTAATTAACACTGCTGCTTTAACTGCTTCATATGACTCTGACTGTTCCTCATCCATTCCAGCATAGGCCTCAAGAGCTCTTCCTGTCAACAAGGTTACTACTCTGGCGGCCCATTCAAATGGCTGCCACCCCCATGTTCTGGCCATCCGTTCAAACCGAACAAAAAAACGTTCTGGGTCTTCACCTTCTTTGAAGTCAGGTATCATTGGCTCACTTACATAGGGCCTTGCTGTCCGGATTGGTGGATCAATATTCTGCAGAGGTTGGACAGGCCAATCGGATAAGGAGGCAGGCCTGCTAGTTTGAAGTGGCTTGAATTTTCCATGTGGCTCACCTTTTAGCAGGTGTGTCGAGGTTTCAGCTTGTAGCCTTGGATTATCAGCACGCATTGCATAGGGATGCTGTTGAACAGGGTCATAGCATACTTCTGAGTCCTGCCTTGACTTTGAAACCATGTCACTTCTTAATTGTTTCATCTGTTCAAAAAGTATTGCCTCAGTCTGCTTAGACCTGTGCACAAACTCTCTAATTTCTTCCATGAAGCTTACTGTAGCGAGTTCCTCACCCCCAGTATGGGCTGTAAACACTTTGGGGCGAACCACCAGCTCTTCTTCATCTTCTTCACTTTCAGCTGCCACGGCTCCCTCAAGTGGAGATTCTTCTTCCATTGTCCCTTGTCTTTTTTCTTCCTCCATGTCTGGCAAGGCTGTGGCCCTTGCCTGACGACCTCTTCCACGTCCACCTCTCATTTAGTCACTCTGTCCTCTAAGACTCCTCACAGGCGTTTAAATATCCCACCACTGCCACCAATTGTTACGATGTGAGGTGCAGGTGAAAGAACGATACATGGAGAGAGGGTTTTCTTGCAAAAATAAACAGGCGTTTTATTCTTAGCCTTCCACATTATTCCACAGAAACACAAACTGCATGCCTGGTGCGGCATTCACCAGCAAGGAACAAAAACGAATGCCCCTTCCCCTCTCTTCCCAACCACATTTATAGAAGACGGCCCGCCTTCCCACTCCAACCTGGCCAATCAGGTCATGGTTCTAAAAGCAGAGTGAAGGCTTGAATACAAAATTAAACACTGTTGTCTACCTTTAATAACACCCTAAAGGCTTAAGTACATTCATTATTGCATCGCCATAAATATGATATCTTCAAGAACAACAAGGTCTGCTTAAAACGGATAGTTTTTACCTTAATTGACACTCATAAAATCACACATTTCCTGACCAATCGCGTCCAAGACTCCGCCTACTCATACGGCACATATAAGGAGTACTTTGGAGGCGTGCTCCCCCTTTGAGCACTGGGACAAGATGGCCTCCAGGTCTGAACAAAGGAAATGGTGATTACTTGGTGCTTGTGTGTTTTACAGACTGAAAAACGAATTTAGATGCATTTTATTAGTTTGTATATGTAAACTGTTTTTATAACTTTAACTGAAATAAAGGCAACTCAGAAAAAACATGTACTACCTTTCTTAACAAACAAATGGTTAAGACCAACATGTTAGTGAGGGAGTGTGTGCGCTTCCTCACATAATAGTTTGTATAACTATTAAATATGCACCCATATTGACTTGGGTCACATATAACAATGAATTCAAGGAACTCAAGATTTGATGCCAAGGGATTCGTACCCCGCTCCAAGGAGCGACTCTCATTCCATTGCCCCACAAGTGGCACTAAAGCTTATTGAACAAAAGTATTATATATAGACTCCACTATAAAGTAAAAAGACATTTCTCTATCGTTTTGGCGATCGAAATTGACAAAAAGACACATCAAATCACATCTACAAATCAATACGAAGCTAATGAAACCACTTTCAGACTCCTAGCGTGTTTACAAGTTTGAAAACGTAGCAATGGCTTTTCACATCACACCATTGTGTGATATATGATTAATATGATTGAATATGATGAAATTAATGTGTATAATGTTTTTAAATGTTCCCAATGATTGTTCTTATAATGTTTCTTAAATGTTTTTGTATAAATGTATTTGTTCTGCTATATAATATGGAGAGTCTGACAGGAGTTTCGAACCCGTGTCACCCGTGTAGCGAGGGGCGACACCTGGATCGCCTCAAGCTTATAGCTGTATAGTCTATTATAAACATTCTGAACGACACATTTACCTGTGTTTTCCACCATCAAAATGTACAAACGACACATCAAATCACATCTACCGATGAAGACGAAGCGAATGGAACCCTAACCCTAGGTCCAGGTTCGAAACCCACCCGAAACTGGTAGTCAAAATGATATAATTATTATATAATATAACATACTCTAGGGACTGGAGAGTACACTGGGTGGACATTTACTACCGGCCGCGGTCCGCCAATTGTACAGGGTAGTGTGTCCAGTTCAGGGACTTTAATGCATAGCGGGAAGTCCATTAAATAGACATTTTTATTAAGTGTTTAACGGTGATTTAAACTAGTTTATGCGGGGGAAAGAGTGCTCAAAATCGGATTAAACAGGCCATTTCATCCACACCTGAATACTCCCATTAAAAGTGCATGAAATGTACAGGAATCTGTCCATTTCATCCACATTTGACGACCCGTCCAGGGTGACTTTCTTACCCAGGAATTAGTGACTTAAAGCTGGGTAATATTACTGTGAATACAGGGTGCACATGGCTTTATTACCCAGGAATTAGTGTGTGAAAGCTGGGTAAGATTGATGTGAATTTAGGGATGATATAGCCATTTCAGACTCCCATTAAAAGTGCATGAAATGTACAGGAATCTGTCCATTTCATCCACATTTGACGACCCGTCCAGGGTGACTTTCTTACCCAGGAATTAGTGACTTAAAGCTGGGTAATATTACTGTGAATACAGGGTGCACATGGCTTTATTACCCAGGAATTAGTGTGTGAAAGCTGGGTAAGATTGATGTGAATTTAGGGATGATAGGGACACTCCCCCACGGACTAAACCCAGATGATCACACCCTCAAGAATCTCGTGCCCCTGGGAATCTTAAAGGGGGGTGTATTTTGCGGTGCTTTATCGTCCGCCCATCAGCACCCATAGTCGGCCTCCTTCACAGCAGCAGCACCCACCCTCCAGTGGAGGATGTTCTCGTGCCCCTGGCAACACTTAAAGGGGGGTGTATTTTGCGGTGCTTTATCGTCCGCCCATCAGCACCCATAGTCGGCCTCCTTCACAGCAGCAGCACCCACCCTCCAGTGGAGGATGTTCTCGTGCCCCTGGCAACACTTAAAGGTGGTGTATTTTGCGGTTCTTTATCGTCCGCTCACCGGCTTCCATATTCGGTTGTGTGTGCCTGGCAAAGACGTGTACCCAAACTCAAGCACTCTGACTAAACACATAAGGACATCCGGGTAAAACCTTAGTGCCCCTGGTAAGCCATGTAATGAAATGAGCTCCGTAATGTGCGACGTGCACATCACTTGGGTAAAAGGAGCTTTGGGTCGCCCTGCAAATCACATTTGGTGTATTTCCAGAAAGCTGTGAAAATACACCTACATCCGGCATGTCCTGTACTGTCTTGTCCTGTCTTGTCCTGTAAAATAGCATTTTGTTTATTTCTATCATTTGGGCAAATACACATATTTGGGGATTTGACCCTCCCGGCCATCAGAGTCGAACCCGCAGTTCGGAGGAACCGACCGCCAGAGCACCGGCACGAGGCCGGGCCGGTGGAGGCCCTCCGATGGCAGGCCGCTCCAGGAGCAGACCCCTGAGCCCTGTAAAATATTATTAGTCCGACCGTCCAGCACCGGCATGTGGACCCGGGGAGGAGGCCCTCCGATGGCAGGCCGCTCCAGGAGCTTCAAAGTGCATCAGAGTCGAACCCGCAGTTCGGGGGAACAGAGCACCGGCACGAGGCCGGGCCGGAGGAGGCCCTCCGATGGCAGGCCGCTCCAGGAGCAGACCCCTGAGCCCTGTAAAATATTATTAGTCCGAACGTCCAGCACCGGCATGTGGACCCGGGGAGGAGGCCCTCCGATGGCAGGCCGCTCCAGGAGCTTCAAAGTGCATCAGAGTCGAACCCGCAGTTCGGAGGAACAGAGCACCGGCACGAGGCCGGGCCGGAGGAGGCCCTCCGATGGCAGGCCGCTCCAGGAGCAGACCCCTGAGCCCCGTAAAATACTATTAGTCCGACCGTCCAGCACCGGCATGTGGACCCGGGGAGGAGGCCCTCCGATGGCGGGTCAAATTTGCTGATAGCACAACTGACGGCTGGACACTAGCCGTAGAGGAACACCAGGGCAGGACCAGGCAGTTCACTCTTTGCAGACAAGCATATGTGGTTGGTACGGGTAGCCTGTGATGAAGTACGGTCAACCCTATACAATGGTAACCGGTTGTAAGGCCCCCTCTCCCGAATCAAACCATGGTTCTCCGTTACCCGTGGTCGCTACGAGGGCCTGCGAGGTTATCTAGAGTCACCAAAGGTCCCAGGGCGCCCCGCATGGGTTTTGGATCTGATAAATGCACGAACGACGGAACTTCACCGAAGGTCAGCGTTCGTTGACATGTATTAGGTCTAGACGTGTCACAGTCACCCAAGTAACGTTGAGCAATCAAGGGAACCATAACTGATTTGATGAGAGTAGCATGTTATGAAGTAGGGTCGACCATATATCATGTGGAGCCACCGAACACTGGTCCCCGGGGGAACCGGTGCCCGGAGCAAGGCCAATTGCCGCAGCTATGCAACAGTGGAGGGTTCGAGAAACAGTGTTTGCCGGGTGCACCGCGGCGGAGGTGGGGAGGTTCCAGCCCGGAACCTCCGTCCCGCCGCGGGACCCGTGGTGGGACGCCTGAGTCAGACGGTTCGTCTCGGTCACGCTTCATATCGGGCGGGCAGGAAGGCTGTGCTCCGCGGGGTTACCCCCGCGCAGCACACCCTCCCGGCCATCAGAGTCGAACCCGCAGTTCGGAGGAACCGACCGCCAGAGCACCGGCACGAGGCCGGGCCGGCGGAGGCCCTCCGATGGCGGGTCGCGTTTGCCATTCGATCAGTGAGAAATCAGGAAAAAAGTCTGACTTTACTTTTTGGAGAACCAGAGAAAAGGGGTGAAAATGGGAAAAAAGTACCCCAAAATAGTGTTCCATAAGGCGGGTAGAGTCCCCTGACAACTCCCCCTACCTTCCTCCAGAGTCGGAAAAAGTCTAAGTTAACTTTTTGGAAGAACCATAAAAAAGGGTGAAAATGGATAAAATGTATCCCAAAATAATGCCTCTTGAGGCGGGTAGAGTCCCCTGACAACTCCCCTTGCATTCCTCCAGACTCGAAAAAAGTATGTTATATTTTGGAAGAACCAGAGAAAAGGGTGAAAATGGATTAATTGTACCCCAAAATAGTGTTCCATAAGGCGGGTAGAGTCCCCTGACAACTCCCCCTACCTTCCTCCAGAGTCGGAAAAAGTCTAAGTTAACTTTTTGGAAGAACCATAAAAAAGGGTGAAAATGGATAAAATGTATCCCAAAATAGTGCCTCTTGAGGCGGGTAGAGTCCCCTGACAACTCCCCTTGCATTCCTCCAGAGACCAGTTTGAAAACTTAAAGTTTTGTGAGAACCATGATTGGGGGTCATCAAGGCAAAAAAATTATCCGATCCAAAGTGCTCATGAGGCGGATACATTCCTCCATGATTTCCCCATCAAGTGAAAATAGCTCGTTTTTTTCTAAGTGCTCTCAAAAACCGGGTTTCCGATTTCGTGCAGATGGTAGCTTGGAAAAGATGAATGCATTTTTTGGACGGGGGAAGGGAGGTCTCGTTTCCCCTCTCCGTTGTAAATTGCAACGGGGGAGTGCAAAAGTCTCCGGGGCTTCGTCTCGAAGCGCCGAAGACTTGACCCCCTCCCCCGTTGGCACTTAGCCGTTTTTCGAGAATTTTCCAAAACTTCATTTTTGATTATTTTAACATATAATTGACCGTTTTCTTAACTTTTTTTTGCTTTCCACGGGTGGGGGCGCATGGCAGGCCGCCTATGAGCTTCCAAATTCGGCCTGGAACCTCCGGGAATTATGGGTTAAGCTCCATATACTGATTAAATATGCATGAAATGTACAGGAATCTGTCCATTTCATCCACATTCGACGACTCCATTAAAAATGCATGAAATGTACAGGAATCTGTCCATTTCATCCACATTCGACGACCCCATTAAAAATGCATGAAGTGTACAGGAATCTGTCCATTTCATCCACATTTGACGACCCGTCCAGGGTGGCCTTCTTACCCAGGAATTAGTGTGTGAAAGCTGGGTAAGATTACTGTGAATACAGGGGTTTACATGGCCATTTTATCCAGGGATATGTACAGGGCTTTCTTACCCAGGAATTAGTGTGTGAAAGCTGGGTAAGATTACTGTGAATACTCTCGGGACTGGAGGGTACACTGTGTGGACATTAATTACCCGTCGCGGTCTGCCAAGTGTACAAGTTAGTGTGTCCAGTTCACGGACTTTAATGCATAGCGGGAAGTCCATTAAATAGACATTTTTATTAAGTGTTTAACGGTGATTTAAACTAGTTTATGCGGGGAAAAGAGTGCTCAAAATCGGATTAAACAGGCCATTTCATCCACACCTGAATACTCCCATTAAAA
This sequence comes from Pseudochaenichthys georgianus, assembly GCF_902827115.2. Lineage (NCBI taxonomy): Eukaryota > Metazoa > Chordata > Actinopteri > Perciformes > Channichthyidae > Pseudochaenichthys > Pseudochaenichthys georgianus. Next base: position 408,176 of record NW_027262955.1, read on the forward strand.
GTTCATGAAATGTACAGGAATCTGTCCATTTCATCCACATTTGACGACCCGTCCAGGGTGGCTTTCTTACCCATTACGTACACCGACAAAGCCACCTCTTCGGGGCCGCTCCAAGACCCCCAAAACACGGACTAAGGAGCTCCAGGATCTCTCCCTGACATGCGTACTTCCAGAACATCGTGCCCCTTGAGTCCCCGGGCCCCCGAACTTAAGCACTCCCCCATGGACTAAACCCAGATGATCACACCCTCAAGAAACTCGTGCCCCTGGGAACCTTAAAGGGGGGTGTATTTTGCGGTGCTCTATCGTCCGCCCATCGGCATCCATATTCGGCCTTCTTCACAGCACCACCTGCCCTGCTGGAGGTTCACACTTTAACTTTTGTTACCCTCTTCTACCTTACAAATCATCCCACACTTGAGCACTCCTCACTCGGACTAAACACCTCCATGCTACCACCAGAACCAGAATATCGTGCCCCTGGGGATATTAAAGGGAAAAAACCCATATTGGGCTTTAAAAACAGAAGACAAAGTAAGTAATTTTAACAAACTTTATTTACAGTAATATTTACAGTGATAAATACAGTAATAAATACATTCACACAGGATATAAAGTATTTACAAGGGGACTGAGTACAACAAAACATTGCATATTTACAAGTTGATCACTGGCAACAGTGGCTGAATTTGGTGAAGAGTATGGCACCCTGTCTTCACCCATGTCTGAGGGGCTGTGTTCGGCCAGTGACTGGTCCCTCTTCGCTCTCCAAGCGTTGACATTTTTGGAGAATTCTTCATCTGACGTCTCGGCATCGCTGAGTCTTGGTAGGGAGTCTTGGTAGGGAGCGGGGCTGTGCTCCTCTCCAGAGCTGTCACTGTCGATGTCAATACCCGCCAAAGTGTCTTCATTTCCCGCTGCTGCTGCTGTCGATGCCGCCGCTGCTGCTTGCAGTGACTCTGTGAAGAGCAGCCGTATCTCCGCAGCCTCCTTCAAAGAAGGATTATTCGCGTAAAATTTGTCTGCAGTTGCAGTGTTGTGACACATGAAATCACTCACTCTTTGGCGGTTGGATTTGTCCTGAAACCTCTTCGCATTATCGGCGTGGACTGTGCGGAGGTCGGTGAAGTTAATGTGAAGTTGATTTCCAGCCACCTCTTCATCCATCCAAATTCTTCTACGGTGAGGTACAGCTGCGCTTCCCCGAACGCGTTGGCCGTCTTGTGGTTGCTTACCTGTTATGACAGAGTTAGAGAGTGTCAATACAATATCAATCATGCATATAACTGCCAGAATAAATACATTGCTTAATAGCACTTACATGGATGAGGTACCCGAAGGCAGTGCCAGTTGTATCCGCCTTTCGGACCTCGGCGTTGGTCATGTTGGAGTAGACCCCCGGACGGTGGCCTTAAATACAGCTCCAATGGAGTGTCATGTACCCATAGAGGAGTATCCGGGTTGCGGTAGTCGGATTGCTGTCCATCACATCCAGGAGCTGAGGGATGCGAGTGTTGGTCAAAGTCAAGCATGTCATGATGTCGTTATGGCTCGGCAGACCCTCTTGTCACGCTTCACTTGCATCTGGTGGATAAGTACTATTCTCTTCAGGGACTTCAGGATGGCAACTACTTCCCGTTTGATTAAAATCATGTCGTTTTGACTGAGCCTGCTCCCCTTGCACGGTGTGTCGGCCATGTACTTGAGAAAGTGTGATATATTTTTGATATAGAAGTCGGAGGTCGTGACCTGAAGGCTTGACTTTATCAGGCTCCGGGACCACCCGCGTATCCTCTTGAGATCCCTCAAAAAGAGCCAGTCAGACAGGCGATTGAAACCGTGAGCCATGAAACTTAGGAACGACTTCACTCTGCTTAGTTTGGAGACTGTGTTTTCCTGGAGCCTCACTGGTGGGTCGATACCTACATAATGCTCCCGGTATCCTTGCAGATACTCCTCTGTGAAATATAAAACAGTACTTTAATGACAACACATGGTGTATCACAGAAACTGCATTTGTCACATATTCAACACACTTACCCATGATCCGTGGGAATGTGATGTCTCGCATTATATTTCCCCGGCCCCTGCCGCGGAACCAGGGGGAATGTATGGGAGGGGACGTTGACGAGGCCTCGGTATGCATGGATGCAGGTTCTGAGGAGCTGGATGAATGTGTGTGAGAGCCAGTGGGGGACTTGCTGCAGGCGGGAATGGGAGACTTGCTGCAGGCGGGAATGGGAGACTTGCTGCAGGAGGGACCTTTCGACTTGGACAGCCTCGTTGGTGTCGACTCTGCTCGGGGTCGTTTCTTTAGAATGACCCGCTCTCGTTCCTCCCCATCGAACACGAGCATGTCCCCGGCCCGCTGATCCATCCTCTGTCGCTTGTGTTTTATCCTCTGCTGCAACTTGCAGCGCAGGGATTTCACCTCAGCAGCATATCTGTCCCGCTGAGCCCTCACTGTGTTTGCCTCCATCCTCCATTCCTTACAGTCCGGGTTGTCACATTCATTCACCGGGGACAAGGGTGGAGGTTGTGACAGTACATCGTCGTCTTCCACCATATCAACAGCCCAAGAGGTAATCATTTCTATCGTGGGGTTTGTCATTCGGAGTTCATAAAGCTCCTTCTTTGCCACTGTCATTTTCAGTTTATTTTGAACCACATGTATTTCCTCCCGGGACAGCTCAACATGGTCTCTGTCCAAGTGGCGATCCAGCCTTGTGCCGCGGTACTCGCATCCTGCAATGGTACAGGGATGGAGCCTAATGTTGGTCCGTCCGTTGGCCAACAACAGCAGAATTTTTCTTTCAACCAAGTTACGCACACCATGGTGCCTCTGCAGGTGCTTGCTCAGGGCGCGGTAGGAACTATTACAGATCGGTCAACGGACCGCCATCCGACCTGTATTCTTGAGCATTTCGGTACCGGGAAATGTCACCAGTAGAAGGTATAGAATCGTGGGTGAAAAAGAAGGAAGCGTGAAAAGACTCGAGAAAGGTGCACTCAGCTTATTTTCAAGTCAGTGTTTGTTTTCATTTGCATCATCGTGCGGTGTCCCATTTAGGCACTTGTTAGGCGGGCAGAGATCCCTGTCATCTCTTGGTCTTATCATCCAGGCAAGGCGGGGGCCAAAACTGGATGAAATTGACCAAAAAGTTAAAAATAAATACAATAATTCATCCATGGAAAGATGCATGAAAGTCAAAAAAAAGTATCCGAAAATAGTGTTCCATAAGGCGGGTAGAGTCCCCTGACAACTCCCCTCACGTTCCTCCAGAGTCTGGTTCTCCCAAAGGATACCCGACAGTTTCGGGTACGACAACGTGGGGATAACAGTACCCTCCGGGCGCTCCGTCCCCCAGGGGGACGGAGGCATTGAACCCCTCGCACCTGCCCCCGGAGGAGGCAGGGGAGTCAGGTACCCGGAGGGCGCACGGTGGACGACCAGGGCGAGGCTGCCACACCGCGCTGGAGTCAGAGTTCCGAGTGTTCGAGCCGGGTCCCGGTGAAGCGCAGGACGGAGCACCCGGCAGTAGCCTCCAGCAGACCCCCCCGCGCGGTTCCCTCGTCCCTCGGAAGAGGTGGAGAGGCGGAGGGGTGGGTGTTTTCCTCTGCTGGCGGGTTGCCGGGGAGAACGCCCTTAACGTTTTGTGAGAACCATGACTGGGGTCCTCCAGGCAACCATTTTAGCCGAAAATAGTGTCTCGTTATTCCGTGACAACTCCCCTTGAATTCCTCCAGAGACCAGTTCGAAAACTTAACGTTTTGTGAGAACCATGACTGGGGTCCTCCAGGCAACCATTTTAGCCGAAAATAGTGTCTCGTTATTCCATGACAACTCCCCTTGAATTCCTCCAGAGACCAGTTCAAAAACTTAACGTTTTGTGAGAACCATGACTGGGGTCCTCCAGGCAACCATTTTAGCCGAAAATAGTGTCTCGTTATTCCGTGACAATTCCCCTTGAATTCCTCCAGAGACCAGTTTGAAAACTTAAAGTTTTGTGAGAACCATGATTGGGGGTCCTCCAGGCAACCATTTTAGCCGAAAATAGTGTATCGTTATTCCGTGACAACTCCCCTTGAATTCCTCCAGAGACCAGTTTGAAAACTTAAAGTTTTGTGAGAACCATGATTGGGGGTCCTCCAGGCAACAATTGTATCCGATCCAAAGTGCTCATGAGGCGGATACATTCCTCCATGATTTCCCCATCATGTGAAAATAGCTCGTTTTATTCTAAGTGCTCTCAAAAACCGGGTTTCCGATTTCGTGCAGATGGTAGCTTGGAAAAGATGAATGAATTTTTTGGACGGGGGAAGGGAGGTCTCGTTTCCCCTCTCCGTTGTAAATTGCAACGGGGGAGTGCAAAAGTCTCCGGGGCTTCGTCCCGAAGCGCCGAAGACTTGACCCCCTCCTCCGTTGGCACTTAGCCGTTTTTCAAGAATTTCGAAAATCATCCATACTTCCATAACATGAGACCCCAGACCCCCGGAATTAAGCACTCCCCAACAGACTAAACCCAGATGTTCACACCCTCCAGAACTTCATGCCCCTGGTGACTCAGAAAAGAGGTGTATTTTGCGGTGCTTTATCGTCCACTCATCGGCTTCCATATTCGGCCTTATTCACAGCAGCACCCACCCTCCAGTGGAGGGTATTCTCGTGCCCCTGGCAACACTTAAAGGTGGTGTATTTTGCGGTGCTTTATCGTCCGCTCATCGGCTTCCATATTCGGCCTTATTCACAGCAGCACCCACCCTCCAGTGGAGGGTATTCTCGTGCCCCTGGCAACACTTAAAGGTGGTGTATTTTGCGGTGCTTTATCGACCGCTCATCGGCTTCCATATTAATTAGTGTCTGAAAGCTGGGTAAGATTACTTTAAATACAGTGTGCACATGGCTTTATTACCCAGGAATTAGTGTGTGAAAGCTGGGTAAGTTTGCTGTGAATTTAGGGGAGATATGGCCATTTCATCCACACCTGAATACTCCCATTAAAAGTGCATGAAATGTACAGGAATCTGTCCATTTCATCCACATTTGACGACGTGTCCAGGGTGACTTTCTTACCCAGGAATTAGTGTCTGAAAGCTGGCTAACATTACTTTAAATACAGTGTGCACATGGCTGTATTACCCATGAATTAGTGTGTGAAAGCTGGGTATGTTTGCTGGGAATTTAAGGGAGATATGGCCCTTTCAAACAGGGAGATGTACAGGCCTTTATTACCCAGGAATTAGTGTCTGAAAGCTGGCTAACATTACTTTAAATACAGTGTGCACATGGCTGTATTACCCATGAATTAGTGTGTGAAAGCTGGGTATGTTTGCTGGGAATTTAAGGGAGATATGGCCATTTCATCCACACCTCACGACTCCCATTAAAAGTGATTGAAATGTACAGGAATCTGTCCATTTCAATCACATTTGACTACCCGACCAGGGTGACTTTCTTCCCCAGGAATTAGTGTCTGAAAGCTGGCTAACATTACTTTAAATACAGTGTGCACATGGCTGTATTACCCATGAATTAGTGTGTGAAAGCTGGGTATGTTTGCTGGGAATTTAAGGGAGATATGGCCATTTCATCCACACCTCACGACTCCCATTAAAAGTGATTGAAATGTACAGGAATCTGTCCATTTCAATCACATTTGACTACCCGACCAGGGTGACTTTCTTCCCCAGGAATTAGTGTCTGAAAGCTGGCTAACATTACTTTAAATACAGTGTGCACATGGCTGTATTACCCATGAATTAGTGTGTGAAAGCTGGGTATGTTTGTTGGAATTTAAGGAAGATATGGCCATTTCATCCACACCTCACGACTCCCATTAAAAGTGATTGAAATGTACAGGAATCTGTCCATTTCAATCACATTTGACTACCCGCCCAGGGTGACTTTCTTCCCCAGGAATTAGTGTCTGAAAGCTGGCTAACATTACTTTAAATACAGTGTGCACATGGCTGTATTACCCATGAATTAGTGTGTGAAAGCTGGGTATGTTTGCTGGGAATTTAAGGGAGATATGGCCATTTCATCCACACCTCACGACTCCCATTAAAAGTGATTGAAATGTACAGGAATCTGTCCATTTCAATCACATTTGACTACCCGACCAGGGTGACTTTCTTCCCCAGGAATTAGTGTCTGAAAGCTGGCTAACATTACTTTAAATACAGTGTGCACATGGCTGTATTACCCATGAATTAGTGTGTGAAAGCTGGGTATGTTTGCTGGGAATTTAAGGGAGATATGGCCATTTCATCCACACCTCACGACTCCCATTAAAAGTGATTGAAATGTACAGGAATCTGTCCATTTCAATCACATTTGACTACCCGACCAGGGTGACTTTCTTCCCCAGGAATTAGTGTCTGAAAGCTGGCTAACATTACTTTAAATACAGTGTGCACATGGCTGTATTACCCATGAATTAGTGTGTGAAAGCTGGGTATGTTTGCTGGGAATTTAAGGGAGATATGGCCATTTCATCCACACCTCACGACTCCCATTAAAAGTGATTGAAATGTACAGGAATCTGTCCATTTCAATCACATTTGACTACCCGACCAGGGTGACTTTCTTCCCCAGGAATTAGTGTCGGAAAGCTGGCTAACATTACTTTAAATACAGTGTGCACATGGCTGTATTACCCATGAATTAGTGTGTGAAAGCTGGGTATGTTTGCTGGGAATTTAAGGGAGATATGGCCATTTCATCCACACCTCACGACTCCCATTAAAAGTGATTGAAATGTACAGGAATCTGTCCATTTCAATCACATTTGACTACCCGACCAGGGTGACTTTCTTCCCCAGGAATTAGTGTCTGAAAGCTGGCTAACATTACTTTAAATACAGTGTACACATGGCTGTATTACCCATGAATTAGTGTGTGAAAGCTGGGTATGTTTGCTGGGAATTTAAGGGAGATATGGCCATTTCATCCACACCTCACGACTCCCATTAAAAGTGATTGAAATGTACAGGAATCTGTCCATTTCAATCACATTTGACTACCCGACCAGGGTGACTTTCTTCCCCATTAGGTACACCGACAAAGGCACCTCTTCGGGGCCGCTCCAAGACCCCCAAAACACGGACTGAGGAGCTCCAGGATCCCTCCCTGCCTTGAGAAAACAGGCAAGTTCACACTTACATTACGTACACCGACAAAGCCACCTCTTCGGGGCTGCTCCAAGACCCCCAAAACACGGACGCAGCAGCCCCAGCATCTCTCCCTGACATGAGCAAACAGGTTATTTCAGACTTCCATGAAATACCCCGGGGAAAAGCACCTCTCTGTGGCCGCTCCAAGACCCCCAAAACACGGACTAAGGAGCTCCAGGATCCCTCCCTGCCTTGAGAAAACAGGCTAGTTCACACTTACATTACGTACACCGACAAAGCCACCTCTTCGGGGCTGCTCCAAGACCCCCAAAACACGGACGCAGCAGCCCCAGCATCTCTCCCTGACATGAGCAAACAGGTTATTTCAGACTTCCATGAAATACCCCGGGGAAAAGCACCTCTCTGTGGCCGCTCCAAGACCCCCAAAACACGGACTAAGGAGCTCCAGGATCCCTCCCTGCCTTGAGAAAACAGGCTAGTTCACACTTACATTACGTACACCGACAAAGCCACCTCTTCGGGGCCGCTCCAAGACCCCCAAAACACGGACGCAGCAGCCCCAGCATCTCTCCCTGACATGAGCAAACAGGTTATTTCAGACTTCCATGAAATACCCCGGGGAAAAGCACCTCTCTGTGGCCGCTCCAAGACCCCCAAAACACGGACTAAGGAGCTCCAGGATCTCTCCCTGACATACGTACTTCCAGAACCTCGCACACCTTGGGTCCCCGGGCCCCCGAACTTAAGCACTCCCCCACGGACTAAACCAAGATGATCACACCCTCAAGAATCTCGTGCCCCTGGGAATATTAAAGGGGGGGTCTACTTTGCGGTGCTTTGCCGTCCGCCCATAGGCACCCATAGTCGGCCTTCTTCACAGCAGCAGCACCCAACCTCCATGGAGGATTTTGCTCGTGCCCCTGGCTACACTTAAAGGGGGTCTACTTTGCGGTGCTTTGCCGTCCGCCCATAGGCACCCATAGTCGGCCTTCTTCACAGCAGCAGCACCCAACCTCCATGGAGGATTTTGCTCGTGCCCCTGGCTACACTTAAAGGGGGTCTACTTTGCGGTGCTTTACCGTCCGCCCATCGGCACCCATAGTCGGCCTTCTTCACAGCAGCAGCACCCAACCTCCATGGAGGATTTTGCTCGGGCCCCTGGCTACACTTAAAGGGGGTCTACTTTGCGGTGCTTTGCCGTCCGCCCATCGGCACCCATAGTCGGCCTTCTTCACAGCAGCAGCACCCAACCTCCATGGAGGATTTTGCTCGTGCCCCTGGCTACACTTAAAGGGGGTCTACTTTGCGGTGCTTTGCCGTCCGCCCATCGGCACCCATAGTCGGCCTTCTTCACAGCAGCAGCACCCAACCTCCATGGAGGATGTTTATCGTGCCCCTGGCTACACTTAAAGGGGGTCTACTTTGCGGTGCTTTACCGTCCGCCCATCGGCACCCATAGTCGGCCTTCTTCACAGCACCACCTGCCCTGCTGGAGGTTCACACTTTAACTTTTTTTACCCTCTTCTACCTTACAAATCATCACACACTTGAGCACTCCTCACTCGGACTAAACACCTCCATGCTACCACCAGAACCAGAATATCGTGCCCCTGGGGATCTTAAAGGAAGAAAACCCATAGTGGGATTTAAAAACAGAAGACTTAGTAATTTTAACAAACTTTATTTACATTAATATTGACAGTAATAAATACATTCAAACAGGATATAACATATTTACAAGGGGACTGATTACAACAACACACTGCATATTTACAAGTTGATCACTGGCAACAGTGGGTGAAGTTGGGGCAGAGTATGGCACCCTCTCTTCACCCATGTCTGAGGGGCTGTGTTCGGCCAGTGACTGGTCCCTCTTCGGGACATGTCTTGGTAGGGAGTCTTGGTAGGGAGCCGGGCTGTGCTCCTCTCCAGAGCTGTCACTGTCGATGTCAATACCCGCAAAAGTGTCTTCATTTCCCGCTGCTGCTGCTGTCGATGCCGCCGCCGCTGCTTGCAGTGACTCTGTGAAGAGCAACCGAATGTCCGCAGCCTCCTTCAAAGAAGGATTATTCGCGTAAAATTTGTCCGCAGTTGCAGTGTTGTGACACATGAAATCACTCACTCTTTGGCGGTTGCCTTTGTCTTGAAACCTCTTCGCATTATCGGCGTGGACTGTGCGGAGGTCGGTGAAGTTAATGGGACTGCGGAGTCCCACATCAGCCCATGCCAACCTCAGGGAGTAGGCAAGCTTCCTGAACGGGTTCTTCCCCTCTGTGTACAGAAAGTAACGGCTCTGGGTGCAGGTCAGCGTACCCTTAATTTCCAGCCACCTCTTCATCCATCCAAATTCTTCTACGGTGAGGTACAGCTGCGCCTCCCCGAACGCGTTGGCCGTCTTGTGGTTGCTTACCTGTTATGACAGAGATAGAGAGTGTCAATACAATGTCAATCATGCATATAACTGCCAGAATAAATACATTGATTAATAGCACTCACATGAACCAGGTAGCCGAAGGCAGTGCCAGTTGTATCCGCCTTTCGGACCTCGGCGTTGGTCATGTTGGAGTAGACCCCCGGACGGTGGCCATAAATGCAGCTCCAATGAAGAGTCATATACCCATAGAGCAGTGTCCGGGTCGCGGTAGTCGGATTGCTGGCCATCACATCCAGGAGCTGAGGGATGCGAGTGGTGGTCGAAGTCAAGCATGTCATTAGGTCGTTGTGGCTCGGCAGACCTTCCATCTTGTCACGCTTCACTTGCATCTGGTGGATAAGTACTTTTCTCTTCAGGGACTTCAGGATGGCAACTACTTCCCGTTTGATTAAAATCATGTCGGTTTGGCTGAGCCTGCTCCCCTTGCACGGTGTGTCGGCCATGTACTTGAGAAAGTGTGATATATTCTTGATGTAGAAGTCGGAGGTCGTGACCTGAAGGCTTGACTTCATCAGGCTCCGGGACCACCCGCGTATCCTCTTGAGATCCCTCAAAAAGAGCCAGTCAGACAGGCGATTGAAACCGTGTGCCATGAAACTGAGGAACGACTTCACTCTGCTTAGTTTGGAGACTGTATTTTCCTGGAGCCTCACTGGTGGGTCGATACCTGCATAATGCTCCCGGTATCCTTGCAGATAATCCTCTGTGAAATATAAACAGTACTTTAATGACAACACATCGTGTGTTACAGAAACTGCATGTGTCACATAGCCAAAACACTTACCCATGATCCGTGGGAATGTTATGTCCCGCATTATATTTCCCCGGCCCCTGCCCCGGAACCAGGGGGAATTTATGGGAGGGGAGGTTGACGAGGCCTCGGTATGGATGGATGCAGGCTCTGAGGAGCTGGATGAATGGGTGTGAGAGCCAGTGGGGGACTTGCTGCAGGCGGGAATGGGAGACGTGCTGCAGGCGGGAATGGGAGACGTGCTGCAGGCAGGAATGGGAGACTTGCTGCAGGAGGGACCTTTCGACTTGGACAGCCTCGTTGGTGTCGACTCTGGTCGGGGTCGTTTCTTCAGAATGACCCGCTCTCGTTCCTCCCCATCGAACGCGGGCATGTCCCCGGCCCGCTGATCCATCCTCTGTCGCTTGTCCTTTATCCTCTGCTGCAACTTGCAGCGCAGGGATTTCACCTCAGCAGCATATATGTCCCGCTGAGCCCTCACTGCGTTAGCCTCCAGCCTCCATTCTTTGCAGTCCGGGTTGTCACATTCATTCACCGGGGACAAGGGTGGAGGTTGTGACAGTATATCGTCGTCTGCCACCGTGTCAACAGCCCAAGCGGTAATCATTTCTATGGTGGGGTTTGTCATTCGGAGTTCATAAAGCTCCTTCTTGGCCACTGTCATTTTCATTTGATTGTGAACCACATGTAGTTTCTCCCGGGCCAGCTCAACATGGTCTCTGGCCAAGTGGCGATCCAGCCTTGTGCCGCGGTACTCGCATCCCAGAATGGTACAGGGATGGAGCCTAATGTTGGTCCGTCCGTTTGCCAACAACAGCAGAATTTTTCTTTCATCCAAGTTACGCACACCATGGTTCCTCTGTAGGTGCTTGCTCAGAGCACGGTAGGAGCTATTGCAGATCGGACAACGGACCGCCATCCGACCTGTATTCTTGAGCATTTCGGTACCGGGAAATGTCACCAGAATCGTGGGTAAAAAAGAAAGAAGCGTGAAAAGACTCACGAAAGACGCACTCAGCTTATTTTCAAATCAATGTTTGTTTTCATTTGCATCATTGTGTCCCATTTAGGCACTCGTTAGGCGGGCAGAGATCCCTGTAATCTCCCCTCACGTTCCTCCAGAGTCTGATTCTCCCAAAGGATACCCGACAGTTTCGGGTACGACCCAGAGGGACGGCCAGGGCGAGGCCGCCACACCGCGCTGGAGTCAGGGTCCCGGTGAGGCGCAGGACGGAGCACCCGGCAGTAGCCTCCAGCAGACCCCTGCGCGGTTCCCTCGTCCCTCAGAAGAGGTGGAGAGGCGGAGGGGTGGGTCTTTTCATCTGCTGGCGGGTTGCCGGGATAACAGTATCCTCCGGGGAGGCATTGAACCCCTCTCAACTGCCCCCGGAAGAGGCAGGGGAGTCAGGTACCCAGAGGGTGGACGGCCAGGGCGAGGCCGCCACAACCAGAGAACCAGAGAAAAGGGGTGAAAATGGGAAAAAAGTACCCCAAAATAGTGTTCCATAAGGCGGGTAGAGTCCCCTGACAACTCCCCATACCTTTCTCCAGGGTGGGAAAAAGTACAAGTCAACTTTTGGAAGAACCAGAGAAAAGGGTGAAAATGGATAAATTGTATCCGAAAATAGTGTTCCAAAAGGCGGGTAGAGTCCCCTGACAACTCCCCCTACCTTTCTCCAGGGTGGGAAAAAGTTTAAGTCAACTTTTGGAAGAACCAGAGAAAAGGGTGAAAATGGATAAATTGTATCCGAAAATAGTGTTCCAAAAGGCGGGTAGAGTCCCCTGACAACTCCCCCTACCTTTCTCCAGAGTCGGAAAAAGTCTAAGTTAACTTTTTGGAAGAACCATAAAAAGGGGTGAAAATGGATAAAATGTATCCCAAAATAGTGCCTCTTGAGGCGGGTAGAGTCCCCTGACAACTCCCCTTGCATTCCTCCAGAGACCAGTTTGAAAACTTAAAGTTTTGTGAGAACCATGATTGGGGGTCCTCCAGGCAACAATTGTATCCGATCCAAAGTGCTCATGAGGCGGATACATTCCTCCATGATTTCCCCATCATGTGAAAATAGCTCGTTTTTTTCTAAGTGCTCTCAAAAACCGGGTTTCCGATTTCGTGCAGATGGTTGCTTGGAAAAGATGAATGAATTTTTTGGACGGAGGAGGGGAGCTCTCGTTTCCCCTCTCCGTTGTAAATTGCAACGGGGGAGTGCAAAAGTCTCCGGGGCTTCGTTCCGAAGACTTGACCCCCTCCCCCGTTGGCACTTAGCCGTTTTTCGAGAATTTTCAAAAACTTCATTTTTGATTATTTTAACATATAATTGACCGTTTTCTTTACTTTTTTTTGCTTTCCACGGGTGGAGGCGCATGGCAGGCCGCATATGAGCTTCCAAATTCGGCCTGGAACGTCCGGGAATTATGGGTTAAGCTCCATATACTGACGACTCCCATCAAAAGTGATTGAAATGTACAGGAATCTGTCCATTTCAATCACATTTGACGACCCCATTAGAAATGCATGAAATGGACAGGCCGAAGACTTGACCCCCTCCCCCGTTGGCACTTTACCGTCCGCCCATCAGCACCCATAGTCGGCCTTATTCACAGCAGCACCACCCAACCTCCATGGAGGATGTTTCTCGTGCCCCTGGCTACACTTAAAGGGGGTCTACTTTGCGGTGCTTTACCGTCCGCCCATCGGCACCCATAGTCGGCCTTATTCACAGCAGCACCACCCAACCTCCATGGAGGATGTTTCTCGTGCCCCTGGCTACACTTAAAGGGGGTCTACTTTGCGGTGCTTTACCGTCCGCCCATCAGCACCCATAGTCGGCCGTCTTCACAGCAGCAGCACCCAACCTTCATGGAGGATTTTGCTCGTGCCCCTGGCTACACTTAAAGGGGGTCTACTTTGCGGTGCTTTACCGTCCGCTCATCAGCACCCATAGTCGGCCTTATTCACAGCAGCACCACCCAACCTTCATGGAGGATTTTGCTCGTGCCCCTGGCTACACTTAAAGGGGGTCTACTTTGCGGTGCTTTACCGTCCGCCCATCGGCACCCATAGTCGGCCTTATTCACAGCAGCACCACCCATCCTCCATGGAGGATTTTGCTCGTGCCCCTGGCTACACTTAAAGGGGGTCTACTTTGCGGTGCTTTACCGTCCGCCCATCGGCACCCATAGTCGGCCTTATTCACAGCAGCACCACCCAACCTCCATGGAGGATGTTTCTCGTGCCCCTGGCAACACTGGTAAACACTGGTAACATTTGTCTAGCCGCTGACAGGAACTTGACATCGGAAGTTGACATCGCATTTCCATTGAGCGGACACGCGTACAGTTGAAGGGCAAGTTCCATGGTACCTCCGTCCATAAGGCTGACATGTGCCTTACATAGGGCCTTGCTGTCCGGATTGGTGGATCAATATTCTGCAGAGGCTGGACAGGCCAATTGGATAAGGAGGCAGGCCTGCTAGTTTGAAGTGGCTTGAATTTTCCATGTGGCTCACCTTTTAGCAGGTGTGTCGAGGTTTCAGCTTGTAGCCTTGGATTATCAGCACGCATTGCATAGGGATGCTGTTGAACAGGGTCATAGTATAATTCGGAGTCCTGCCTTGACTTTGAAACCATGTCACTTCTTAATTGTTTCATCTGTTCAAAAAGTATTGCCTCAGTCTGCTTAGACCTGTGCACAAACTCTCTAATTTCTTCCATGAAGCTTACTGTAGCGAGTTCCTCACCCCCAGTATGGGCTGTAAACACTTTGGGGCGAACCACCAGCTCTTCTTCATCTTCTTCACTTTCAGCTGCCACGGCTCCCTCAAGTGGAGATTCTTCTTCCATTGTCCCTCGTCTTTTTTCTTCCTCCATGTCTGGCAAGGCTGTGGCCCTTGGCTGACGACCTCTTCCACGTCCACCTCTCATTTAGTCACTCTGTCCTCTAAGACTCCTCACAGGCATTTAAATATCCCACCACTGCCACCAATTGTTACGATGTGAGGTGCAGGTGAAAGAACGATACGTGGAGAGAGGGTTTTCTTGCAAAAATAAACAGGCGTTTTATTCTTAGCCTTCCACATTATTCCACAGAAACACAAACTGCATGCCTGGTGCGGCATTCACCAGCAAGGAACAAAAACGAATGCCCCTTCCCCTCTCTTCCCAACCACATTTATAGGAGACGGCCCGCCTTCCCACTCCAACCTGGCCAATCAGGTCATGGTTCTAAAAGCAGAGTGAAGGCTTGAATACAAAATTAAACACTGTTGTCTAGCTTTAATAACAGACTAAAGGCTTAAGTAAATTCATTATTGCATCGCCATAAATATGATATCTTCAAGAACAACAAGGTCTGCTTAAAACGGATAGTTTTTAACTTAATTGACACTCATAAAATCACACATTTCCTGACCAATCGCGTCCAAGACTCCGCCTACTCATACGGCACATATAAGGAGTACTTTGGAGGCTTGCTCCCCCTTTGAGCACTGGGACAAGATGGCCTCCAGGTCTGAACAAAGGAAATGGTGATTACTTGGTGCTTGTGTGTTTTACAGACTGAAAAACGAATTTAGATGCATTTTATTAGTTTGTCTATGTAAACTGTTTTTATAACTTTAACTGAAATAAAGGCAACTCAGAAAAAACATGTACTACCTTTCTTAACAAACAAATGGTTAAGACCAACATTTTAGTGAGGGAGTGTGTGCGCTTCCTCACATAATAGTTTGTATAACTATTAAATATGCACCCATATTGACTTGGGTCACATATAACAATGAATTCAAGGAACTCAAGATTTGATGCCAAGGGATTCGTACCCCGCTCCAAGGAGCGACTCTCATTCCATTGCCCCACAAGTGGCACTAAAGCTTATTGAACAAAAGTATTATATAGACTCCATTATAAAGTAAAAAGACATTTCTCTATCGTTTTGGCGATCGAAATTGACAAAAAAACACATCAAATCACATCTACAAATCAATACGAAGCTAATGAAACTACTTTCAGACTCCTAGCGTGTTAACAAGTTTGAAAACGTAGCGATGGCTTTTCACATCACACCATTGTGTGATATATGATTAATATGATTAATATGATGAAATTAATGTGTATAATGTTTTTAAATGTTCCCAATGATTGTTCTTATAATGTTTCTTAAATGTTTTTGTATAAATGTATTTGTTCTGCTATATAATATGGAGAGTCTGACAGGAGTTTCGAACCCGTGTCACCCGTGTAGCGAGGGGTGACACCTGGATCGCCTCAAGCTTATAGCTGTATAGTCTATTATAAACATTCTGAACGGCACATTTACCTGTGTTTTCCACCATCAAAATGTACAAACGACACATCAAATCACATCTACAGATGAAGACGAAGCGAATGGAACTCTAAACCTAGGTCCAGGTTCGAAACCCTCCCGAAACTGGTAGTCAAAATGATATAATTATTATATAATATAACATGTATTATTCAACAATAATATATATCATTTTTTTTATTCAAATATTGCTATATCTGCAATCAAAGTCAGTCTGTGTGTGTGTCTGTGTCTCTCCTGTCTGTCTGTCTGTCTGTCTGTCTGTCTCTATCTGTCTCTCTCTCTCTCCCCAGCCTGCTTGCGAGGGCGAGGGGAAGTTTACACACACACAGCTGCTACATGCAGCAACACACACACACACACACACACACACACACACACACACACACACACACACACACACACACACACACACACACACACACACACACACACACACACACACACACACACACACACACACACACACACACACACACACACACACACAGGGAGGAGATGGCAGAGATAACGGTAGACTGGTTCCCTCCCAGTACTGGGTACTAGTTAATTCCACTATCCCCACTATATTTAAAAAATAAGTCATATATAAAAAAATAATTTAATAAAGTCTGAGTTCACTTTTTTTGAGATCCATAGAAAAGGGGTGAAAATGGAAAAAAGTATCCGAAAATAGTGTCCCATAAGGCAGGTAGAGTCCCTGACAACTCCCCTTACATTCCTTCAGAGTCAGAAAAAGTATGTTAACTTTTGGAAGAACCAGAGGAAGGGGTGAAAATGGATGAAATGTATCCGAAAATAGTGCCTCATAATGCGGGTAGAGTCTCCTGACAACTCCACTTTCCTCCAGAGACCAGTTCAAAAACTTAAAGTTTTTGAAGAACCATACTGGGGGGTCTCCAGGCAACACGTGTACTGGGGCCAGAGTGCACATGGAGCGGGGAGACATTCCTCCATGAAGTGAGGCAGCCGTTTTTCTTCTGAGTCCTTTCAAAAACCGACTTCCTGTTTCCGATTTCGTGCAGACAGTAGTCTTTTACACCATCAAAATGGACAAACGATGCATCGAATGACATCTACAGATCAAGACGAAGCTAACCGAAGTACTCACAGACTTCTAGCGTGTGAAAAAAGTGTGCAAAGTATCCGCAAACGGACCAGTGGCTGTGATGCTAGCTTTGCTGCTAGCGGTTAGCATTTTCAATGGAAAAATACATTGAAATTGCTGGCCGTTAGCTTAGCGACTAGCGGTTAGCATAATATTAGTATTTCACACATTCACTGTTCACCCTGACATAAATTATAATGTAACCCATTATCCCTCTCTTAATTCAACACAATTGTTTTATATTTAATAATTCCATAATAAATAAACCTATAATAATTAACCTAAAAGTATCCCTCTCTCAATTCAACTAATTTTAAATAATTTTCGCATTTTCATTAAAAGAGCTCAGGCGGGTATCTTACCCGGGTCCCCCACAGCAAAGACCAACGCTTATCGACACAGGGCCGCTTAGAGATTACGGGGAAAAAAGTCTAGTATATGGATATATTTCTCAGTATGTATATCAACGGGACATTTTCCTATCTTTTCCGCCATCAAAATGTATAAACGACACATCAAATCACATCTACAGACCAAGACGAAGCGAATGGCGAACTCCCAGCATGTGAAAAACGTGTGTTTTACATTTAAGAGTTACAAAATGAATAAACCTATTACACTAACTACCCTAAACTACTATAACACTAACTATACAATAATCAACTTCAAATATGGAGAGTCTGAGAAGACAACTTTCCACATATAATTATCTCTGGACTAAATATAAAAAATGTTGCATGCATACCATAGCATGGATTCGAACTCGCGACCATCCGCACCAATGAGCAACGCTTATATCACTGCAACTGCACTGCTTAGAATCTGACAGCCTTGTTGTGGGGGAGGGGAATACAATGAAATGGCTCTTAGTACTGTGTACACGGTCGCAGGGTCCCCACATTTTGCAAGCGGGTTCCACACAAGTGCAACAACACACTCTGAAAGGCTCGGAGCGCCAAGCACATTTTTTGAATTTGTTTCAATTTGCTCATTCTTCTCCAGCAAAACCCAGTCTGACTCTACGAGTAAATCAGGATTTTGTGAGAAAGTTTGCCATTTGATTGAAAAAAAAGTTCTGGGTGGGTTAGGGTTCCCATACTTCAGATCCCTGATCTGGGCCCTATTTAGGCCCTTTTTGGGCCCTGTGAAAAAATTATCTCTTTATATCTCTTTTTTCACGTTTTTTTAATTAAAAATATCTTATAGGAGCGAACGGTAGCAGCTGGATCCCTGAATGTATACACCAGTGTACTACATATAGCGGGGAACATTTGCTGTGAATATCAATTGCGTCACTCAAATGCTTGATTTTATATCAATATTATTCCAATGAAAAGCTAATTTGTCTAAAAGTGCTACTAATTCGTATCTTTTGATAACAACCTCTGATCGGTTCGGGCTCAGTGGCTAGCCCCAATTTGAACGTATCCCGCATCCAATGGTACCCTCCGTGAGTCTCTAGGACCTCAGGGGGCGGAGCTAGGGCAGTCAGACGTCAATAGCATTTTTTTTTTTTTGATATTTTGATATACTTTATTAATCCCTCGTGGGGAAATTCTTTATCTGCATTTGACCCATCCTGTGTTAGGAGCAGTATGCTGCCATTTTGAACGGCGCCCGGGGAGCAGCCCCTCTGCCAACACAAGCCTGTCAGATGCTAAGCTCCAGACAGCATTTTGTGAGAAAGTTTGACATTTTATTGAAAAAAGAGTTCTGGGTGGGTAAGGGTTCCCATACTTCAGATTCCTGATCTGGGCCCTATTTAGAGGCCCCCTGTGAAAAACGTATCTCTTTAGCCCTTTTCAAAGTACTTTAAACACTCATGCAGCACTGCGGCTTCTCAAAAGGCCTTAACGGAAGGTTTTGTTACATTTTAAGCCGTAACCTTTGACATTTAGTTGCACCAGAGGCATCCATTTGCATCTGCTCTCCGAGACGGTTAAAATGACATCAAGCTCAAAGCGGTCGGACCTTCCTTTGTGCTGTAAAGGGCACCGTACAGCATGGAAGCGTGACCTTTGACCTTTGGAGCTTTGTTACATTTCAAGCCGTAACCTTTGATATTAGGAGAAGCAGAGGCATCAATCTGCATGCACTTTTCGAGCCGGTTCTATTGAGAGCAAGTTCAAAGCGGTCGGACCTTCCTTTGCGCCGTTGAGGGTACTGTCGGCATTGCAAATGTGACCTCTGACCTCAGTTTTGACCTTGTCGAAGGTCGCAGGATCCCCACATTTTGCAAGCGGGTTCCACAGACGTTAAGCAACACACTCTCAAGGTTTCGGAGCGCCAACCATATTTTTTCAATTTTTTTATTTTCTTCCCCTCTGCCAACACAAGCCTGTCAGATGCTAAGCTCCAGACAGCATTTTGTGAGAAAGTTTGACATTTTATTGAAAAAAAGGTTCTGGGTGGGTAAGGGTTCCCATATTTCAGATTCCTGATCTGGGCCCTATTTAGAGGCCCCCTGTGAACAAATTATCTTTTTAGCCCTTTTCAAAGTACTGTAAACACTCATGCAGCACTGCGGCTTCTCAAAAGGCCTTAACGGAAGGTTTTGTTACATTTTAAGCCGTAACCTTTGACATTTAGTTGCACCAGAGGCATGCATTTGCATCTGCTCTCCGAGACGGTTAAAATGACATCAAGTTCAAAGCGTTCGGACCTTCCTTTGTGCTGTAAAGGGCACCGTACGGCATGGAAGCGTGACCTTTGACCTTTGGAGCTTTGTTACATTTCAAGCCGTAACCTTTGACATTAGGAGCAGCAGCGGCATCAATCTGCATGTACTTTTCGAGCCGGTTCTAATGAGAGCAAGCTCAAAGCGGTCGGACCTTCCTTTGTGCTGTAAAGGGCACAGTACGGCATGAAAACGTGACCTCTGACTTCGGTCGCAGGGTCCCCAAATTTTGCAAGCGGGTTCCACACACGTTAACCAACACACTCTCAAGGTTTCGGAGTGCCAACCACATTCTTTCAATTTTTTTCATTTTCTGCCCCTCCCCACCACAAGCCTGTCAGACCCTTAGCTTATGAGAGGATTTTGTGAGAAAGTTTGACATTTAATTGAATAAACATTTCTGGGTGGGTAAGGGTTCCCATATTTCAGATTCCTGATCTGAGCCCTATTTAGAAGACCCTGAATAAAAAATTAGGACCCCATATTAGGTTGACGGACACCCCCCCCATAAGTATAAGTACACAGAAAGTGAATACTCATGTTACTGTGTAATATGTGGAAAGTGGGACCCCATATTGGGTTGACGGACACCCCCCCCCCAAGTATAAGTACACAGCAAGTGAATACATGTGTTACTGTGTAATATTTGGTAAGTGGAACCCCATATTGGGTTGGCGGACAACCCCCAGCCCCATAAGAACAAGTACACAGGAAGTGAATACTCATGTTACTGTGTAATATGTGGAAAGTGGGACCCCATATTGGGTTGACGGACACCCCCCCATAAGTACAAGTACACAGTAAGTGAATACTCATGTTACTGTGTAATATGTGGAAAGTGGGCCCTCATATTGCCTTTGGGCTACCCCCCATGCAGTATAAGTACACACTGGTGAAAGGAGCGCCATCTACTGTCCAATGCATGCATACACACTCATATGCTCTTTGGGTACTCATTTAGACTGGCAAGCGACGGTAAAAAGTCGAGTCGGTCCCTCCTCCTCAATATAGTGCCCACGAGTGTGTTATCCCAATGGGAAGAATGTCCATGCCGGCAATAGGCGGCTTACCTTTAATCTCAGAATTTAAATTTGTTCCAGAATTCTGACTTTTTTCACAGTATTTGAACTTTTTCCTCAGGATCGTGTGTTTTTTTCAGAATGTTGACTTTTCTCATCTTTTGACTTTTTTCACAGAACTACATTTATTTTCAGAATTTTTACTCGGTTTCTCAAAATTATCAAGGACTCTCTCTGAAACAGTCTGGAGCTCAAAGGCTTTCTCTCTTGCCGGTTATACCACAAGGTGAGTTCCTTTCTACTTCCTGCTTCTTCACACACATGCTCTCCAGCACAGGTTAGCTCTGAGTGTTAGCCATGCTAATGTGAACACCGACCATATTACGTCCAGAACAGTCGGGCATTGTTTCTGACAGCAACGTTTCTGATTGACCCGTGGGTCCACATTTCAGATGTTACGTCATATCGGACGCAAATCTGGATCAGCTCCGTTGTTCCCCGTTTTTAGAGATTTGGGTACGGAGGAAAAGAGAGAGGGTTTATTTCCTGACACTGCGTGAGTTCCCTGACACACGGGAGACACAGCGGGGACACAGCGGGGACACACCGGGGGACACACCGGGGACGCACCGGGGACACACCGGGGGACACAGCGGGGACACACTGGGGACACTGGGGACACACCGTGGGAATACTTACTTCCGGGTGTACAATTCTCCGTTAAGATAAGACTTTATTTATCCCGAAGGAAATTGTTGTGCCAGAGTAACAAAACACAATAAACAAAATAAACACAGCAGCTACACTTTACACTAAAAGTGCAGAAAAAAGAGAAATTAAACATACAGACAACATGACACGTAGAAACGTAGAAACATAGATGGTCACACAATCAATGCAATCATTAGCAGTATTTAGTAGTTCGTAGTGCAAACAATAAAATGTAGTGGCAGTTACGTAATTGCACGTCATCATAGCATTATTAATAATACTAATAATAATATATTGCACATAGTTATATACAGCAGCGAGTGTATTGCAGTGATTATATTGATATATTGCACATAGTGTTGGTGTGGAAGTTCTCAGCGCGCTTTACTGAGGGGTGAAGAGTGACAGAGTGTGATGGCCACTGGGAGGAAAGACCTCCTGTGGCGCTGCGTGCTGGTCTTCGGTGGTCTCAGTCTGTGGCTGAAAGTGCTCCGGTAGGAAACCAGCGTGGCATGCAGGGGGTGAGAGCCGTTGTCCAGAATGCTGAGAAGTGTCCTCAGCATTCTCACCTACGACAACACAGCCAACGACTCCTGATGCAGTCCCAGGACAGAGCCTGCTCTCCTGATGAGCTTGTTGAGTCTGTTGGCATCAGCTGTCTTCACCCCGCTGCCCCAACACACTACAGCAGAGAAGAGACCACTGGAGACCACCGATTCATAACACGTCTGCAACATAGTGCTGCAGACGTTGAAGGACCTGAGTCTCCTGAGGAAATACAGGCGACTCTGGTCCTTCTTATAGGGCCTCAGTGTTTTTACTCCAGTCCAGTTTGTTGTCTATGTGGACACCCAGGAACGTGCAGCTGTCCACAATGTCCACATCCATGCCCACGATGGCAACTGGGCTTGGGGCGGTGCTCCGCTTCCTGAAGTCAACCACTAGCTCCTTAGTTGTTGTGACGTTGAGCTGCAGATGGTTCTGACCGCACCTCTCCACATCGCTGTCCACCACACTCCTGTCCTCAGCTTCCTGGTCTCCGATGACACAGCCCACAATGGCACCTGAGAACGGCTGCAGATGGCAGGACTGTGAGCAGTGTCTGAAGTCTGATGTATAGACTGTGAACAGGAAGGGAGGGAGGACCGTGCCCTGAGGAGCGCCGTGCTGCTCAATATGATGTCAGAGGTGTTGTTCTGCAGCTTCAGCACTGTGGCCGAGCGGTGAGATAGTTGGTTGTCCAGCTCGCCAGTGGAGCATTCTCCTGCATGTCCAGTAGCTTCCTGCTGAGCAGGGCAGGTCTGGTGGCATGGAAAGCACTGGAAAGTCAAAGAACATGACTCTCACAGTGCTGCCTGCCTTCTCCAGGTGTGTGTGCTCTCTGTGCAGCAGGAAGATGATGGCGTCCTCCACTCCAATACGAGGCTGATATGCAAACTGCAGGGGGTCTAGCGACGGTGCGACCACTGTACGGAGGTGTTTAAGGACAGCCTCTCCAGCGACTTCATGGCATGTGATGTCAAAGCCACCGGTCTGTAGTTACTGTGTGTGCGTGGATGTATCTTCTTCGGCACAGGAACCAGGCATGTTGTCTTCCACAGGGCAGGGACGGTCATCATGTCCGTTATCCAATGGGAATGGATGCTCACATTGCCTTTAACAGCCTCCGACACAAACGCATGCGGTGCTTCCATGAGCGTCAAATCCCGCCGCAGATGGGAATACTTTGCAATCAGTTGAAAGCTATTTGCGTCCGTTCATGAAGCTGAAGGAGCTGAAGGAGCTGAAGGAGCCTCGGTGCGGCCCAACTGCACGTCTCGGGACCCTGACCGAGCGTCGCTCCTGGACGCTTATGGAGTGAGAGTGTGTTGTCTGAGCCGTGGTTGTCCTGAGTTCATGTGTGATGCGTTCCAGCTGTGAAAAGGACCTCTCTCCCTCGCAGGTGGTTACAGGCAGAGTGAGAACAATCCTGAGCGCAACAGAAACATTGGGGAATGTTGTCTGTTGTCCATGTTTAAGCAGCTTATCTGGCTCTGTGCTGACACAAGCCCTACACGGGATCCGCTCATCTCCTAATGACGTATCCAAGTCAGGAGGAGACGACGAGGAGAGAGTATTGGCCCGTCTGCGGAGATCAGTGTCATCACAGCACAGGTCAAATAGGACTGCAAAGGGATCCTGCATGTCTTTGTTTGCATCCAGGCGTCTGCTCAGTCCTGAGAGCAACCGGTCAATAATTACATTGATGTCTCAACCTGGAATGTGTACTGCCAGTCAGTGCCACCTCGTGCTCCACTGTCTCGCCATCAAATACTCGTCTTTTACCAACACGGTGAGTCTCGTGCCGGCATGTCTGTGTCACGCCGTGACGGCCCGGGCAGATCTCTCAAAGTCCGAAATGTCCCTCGTAGTGATGCAACATAAGTGCGCAGCGATTCCAGAAGTCGCACAGCGGTCATTAGGTCGATGTCTTTCTTTTGAAGCCCGTGCTCGTAAGCTTGAGTTGGTGCAGTACAGAGCAGTCTCTAGTTTCCCAAGTTCGCCACACACCGCCGAGGCCTCTCGCCGTGCGTCCTGGAGCTCTTCGTCTTCAGCCGCCAACATTTGTGAAGCCCCTCTTATTGCAGTGCAATTCTCTCAAAGAGCTCTTGGGGAGTCTCCTCTGCAGCTCCATCTCCTACAGGAGAGAGATGTTAGCGTCAGTGTGACGTTTCCAGTGGACACTTTATTCCATCGGTGGGTAGAAGCAGAGCAAAAAGCATAAAGGGCTTGAAGTATATCAAAAAACTGGCTTCACAACAACTATTTTCAACACAGTTGACACCAACCGAATTCAAGGGGTGCTGCGCACGGAATGCAGTGTGTTGCTTTCTGGAGATGAGCTCGCAGCCCATTATATTCCCGGACATGTTGGATGCGTTGAGCCTGGCAGTTTGAGAGATCCATATCAGTGACCATCTTCATCACAGTCAGCCAGACTTGACCCAGTGTGACTGTGAATGGGTTCAAATCCAATACATCTCTCAATGACTTTTCCTTTCTCACAAATCGGAAAACAAAAGTGAATTGCTCGACGTGAGACATGTCAGGTGTAGAATCTACGATGACAGAGAAATACCTTGCTCGCTGTACTTCTGTTGCTTCCTTTGTTCTGTCGCCCATCAAACCAATGAACTCCTCACAGATAGTTGATGACATGTATGAAGTCCTGCTGCGTCCCTTCTGGCCAAACTTCTGAAAATGATCCTTTAAAAATGGATGAAACTGCGCGAGCAGCTCCAGGTAGTTCCCGTTATGTGCGGATCCTAAAAGTTCGTCATTTCCCCGGAAAGGAAGCCCCCTCTCACTCAAGAATGTAATCACTGCAACGACACGTCTCAATACATCCTTCCAGTACTGACTTCCTGTGTCGACCTGCACCCCGAGAGAAGCATCCAGTGCCCATGAGTTTACTGCTCACCCCTCGTCTCATGTTCCGTTTCCTCTCTCTAAAGCCAGAGCAGATGCATTGCTGTGGCTGCGAGTGGATTCCAATTTGCAGGCGAAACAATGAATTGCTCCGGTAGATGGAGAATAAATAATCCAATCGCGTTGAACGATTTCTCCATTGAAGCTGTCTGGTCAGCATATCGTTGGGCAGTGAGCGTGTCCGGCCGCTAGCATCGGTCTCCCTCCGAGATGCCGGATACTCCGTTGCCCGATTATGAAAGTATGAAACCCCTTTCATCAAAGTCTCCTCCCGGACCTTTCCAGCCCTGATCCCCATTGTGCGGGGTCCTGAGAGACACACTTCAGATGAACTCGAACCTTCACCCTGCTCTGTGACGTCCTCGTCAGCCTCGTCTTCATCTTTGTCCTCCTCTTCTACCCGCTGCGTTAGCATGCTAGGTTCAAGGCTAACGTTGCTCGCTAGCTCAACAACACTGTGACCGCCGCCACTGCTCCTTTTTGAAAAAGCTATTTATTGTTGGCACATGTTTTAATGCAGCCGCCACTCTCTCTTCTCTGTCTTTCTTTTCGCAGCCCCGCTGGGCGTTTGGCTAGCGGCATCCATTTCTTCTGCTCACGGGACAACATGTGACATGAGTGAGGGTGGGGCTGTGATTCGGCTATACACCGCCGCCGCGTAGTAATAAAGTAAGCGCATACATAGTGAGACCTAGAGTACAGAGACGGTTTAGAAAATATATGAATTTGACCCGAAAGAAAAGCTGTGTTATTTAAAACAATGTATGATGAGTGAGGTTGTGCCCATCTTGTCACTGAGGGCCCTCTTTGCTCAAGGGCCCCTGGGCAGATGTATTTTGTGTGTGTGTGTGTGTGTGTGTGTGTGTGTGTGTGTGTGTGTGTGTCCAGGCCCAGGTTGCCCATATGGTTAATCGGCCTTGATCCCATGTGGAAACCACCTGCGAGGATTGAAAGATGGGGACTCAGGCTTCAACCTATGACTTCAAGGTGGACTACAGAAAGGGAGCTGGCAATCCAGCTGACTCCATGTCTCGACACCCTCTACCGTCAAAGACAAGTGACAGCCCACGAGCAGCAAAAGTCGCAGAAGAGTATAAGCTTCATTGCAACTCATGCAACACCCAAAGCTATGACACTCACAGAGATCAAAGCAGAGACACTCATGGGGCGTTTCCACCGCAGGCCTCGCTCGACTTAGTGCGGTTTGGTTAGGCCTTGTTAGGCCCAGCTCACTTTATGCTGCGCTTCCATTACAGTTTAGGAACTGGGGTAGTTACTATAGTAACGCAGTGTAGGCGGAACCGTGACGTCATCTTCAATGAGCACCCCATAACAACAACATCAGCCGTTAGCTGTTAGCCCTCAGAGCTCACAGCTCCTCATATCTGTTCAGAAACTACACAGAAGTGAAACAAGTACAAACCACAGACTGCCTGTGTCATGGCGAATTCAGTCGCTGCTTTATTTATGTCTGTAGGCCGTTGTTGTGAGTGTGGACGGTCGGAGCATATACTGCGTTAGCTTAGCCGATCTCCATTCAGAAAACACGCATTTTAAAAGGGTTGAGTCTGCAGACTCAAAGCATTAATTCATGGTCTTTACTAACCGGTATCAGTATGTTGTTACTTCAGCATCATTTTGAAACGTGTATTACAATTAAATCACGGTCAAATATGTTCATCTTGTTGTAGTTGTAGCATCCTTGCCAGCGGTTCTCTCTCTAGTTTAGCTTACTCAGCCCGACTCAGCCCTGTTTGTTGGCCCCGATAGAACCACGATTTTGTCGGGCCAGAAAAAAGGTGAAAAAGTAGCCCCGGGCCGGAACTAGGCCTAGTGGAAACGCAACCAAAAACGGGCCCGACACGACACGCTTAAACCGCGCCATGGTGGAAATGCGCCATTCAAGAGGTAATCTCTCATGTAACTCACAACACATGCATAAGACTGATGAACCACAACACGCTGCCATATTAAAACAGGTTATCAATCAATCAATCAATCAATCAATCAATCAATCAATGTTTATTTATATAGCCCAATATCACAAATGTTACATTTGTCTCAGTGGTCTTCACAGTGTGTACAGAATATCAGTATGACAATACGACACCCTCTGTCCTTAGACCCTCACATCGTACAAGGAAAAACTTCCAAAGAAAACCCACAGTTTAAAGGGAAAAATGGGAGAAACCTCAGGGAGAGCAACAGAGGAGGGATCCCTCTCCCAGGACGGACAGACGTGCAATAGATGCCGTGTGTAAATTGAAAAGATAATACATTTGCAACATAGGTAGTCCAAATGTTTGGAAATGCATGTGTGTATAATAGGAAGATGAATCCACGAGGATATCCATCCAGGACCTATGATCCAGGACCACAGCCACGACTCAAGATCCAGCGCTCGCGATCCAGGACACAGGACCGCAGGATCATCCATGACTCCGGATCCCAGCGTATATAGACACCAAAAAGAAAGACATTTGGGGAAGCTGGGTTAATGGGAACATGAGTGTACACGGGTATAGACAGAGAGAAGGAAGAAGTAAGATGTCCCCCGACAAACTAAGCCTATATCAGCAAAACTAGGGGCTGAATCTAATCAGCCCTAACTATAAGCTTTATCAAAAAGGAAGGTCTTAAGCGCACTCTTAAAAACGGATAGGGTGTCTGCCGCCGAGTAAGCAGCGAGCTGACAACGTCACATGCATCAGACATAGTACTACGGGGCACTAGAATAGTGATTCCCACAGCCCTACAGGATAGAGTCCTACAGCTAGCTCACGAAGGACACCAGGGCATCAGGGAAACAGTTTTAATGCACTTTCAGTGTGCATAATATTGTGTGGATGATGTGTTCAAAGCTATCATTGTAATATCTTGGATATTAACAGACAACGGAACAGTTGGTTATTTAACAGGACACTTTATTGCTCCCTCCGGTGGTTCTAACCCCACCCCCACTTACTGTAACTGTCGTAAACATGCCGTAACGTATATGACAACTCCCCTTGAAGTCAGTTAACAATACTATGACATCTCCCTTTTTCCCTTTTAACAATTCAACACATATCAATAACTTAGATATCTTTTCTTTAACAATTCAACACATATCAATAAAGTAGATATATTTTCTCTAACAATTTAACACACATCAATAACTTAGATATTTTTTCTTTAACAACATCAACACATCAATAACTTAGATATCTTTTCTTTAACAATATCAACACATCAATAACTTAGATATATTTTCTTTAACAATATCAACACATCAATAACTTAAGATATATTTTCTTTAACAATATCAACACATCAATAACTTAGATATCTTTTCTCTAACAATATCAACACATCAATAACTTAGATATCTTTTCTCTAACAATATCAACACATCAATAACTTAGATATCTTTTCGCTAACAATATCAACACATCAATAACTTAGATATCTTTTCTCTAACAATATCAACACATCAATAACTTAGATATATTTTCTTTAACAATATCAACACATCAATAACTTAGATATCTTTTCTCTAACAATATCAACACATCAATAACTATGACATCTCCCCTTTTTTCCCTCTTTTTTTTTTTACAATATCAACACCCTTTTTTTAATATTATTATTGAACTGTCCCCTCACAGGTGAGGTTTCTGGACAGGCTGTGTTGTCAGTAGGCCAAACTCCTGTTCACTGGTGTTGACCTCGCCCACTCGCTTTACTGACCCCATAGCTACAGCTACTGGCCTGCTGAGTAGGTTATTCACACTCTGCCCTCTAAGGACGTAGAGCCTGCATGTGTATGTGTTTCCCTTGTAGCTGGTCTGAGTTATAAACTGCCCCAAACCGTTCAATCCACCCCGGGACCACTCAGCACCTTCTCTGGCCTCTGGAGAACCCTTTTTGGCTCCAGTGTTTTGTACACAGTTTCGCTTATGATACTACAATCGGCTCCAGTATCTATTTTAAATTATACAGGTGAGCTGCCAATCTCTATGTGACTGTCCATTCATTATCACTGTGAGGCATGCTATTAACTGAGCCCAGATAATAATACTGTCCATCTTCTGACCCCTCACCCTCAGTCACTTCTCTCACCTGCTCGCTCGTGCACCCCCCTTCCCAGTGTCCACTTTCCCACAGGATGACTTCCTCCTTGCTGGGCAGTCATCCCGCTGGCTGCGTGGCACTTCCTGTGGTCATTCTCACTCTCTCTCTCCTGGCGCCTCTCTCTCTGTGGATGCCGCCACTTCTGTGTTGCACCTCTGCTATGCCGTTGTGCTACTTCCTGCACGGCGTAAGCCCGCTCCCCCTGCTGGTTAACTTGAGCTTGTACCTCCTCTGATTGACGCGCCTCTTGTACGTCATCTCCAGAGTGAGGTTAGGGATCAGCTGTAGCCTCTGAGACAGATCCTTGTCTAGAATTCCCACCACCATTCTGTCTCTGATGTTTTCCTCACGAGCCGTTCCGAAGTTGCAATGTTCCGACAGCTCATATAGTGCGCGTATGAATGTCTCTCGCGCTGCACTCTCTGGTTGAAACATGCCCGTTCATGTATATCGTTGCGTCTCGGGATGAAATATGCGTCAAATTCTCATTCTCCTCTTCCCCGTAGGTACACGAGCTGAGAATGTTCTCTGCTTCCTTCCCGAGCGCATACACCAGCGTGCTTACTTGAACTGGACCTTCTTCTTGGTCCAACTTAGTAGCTGTCCTGTACCGTGTAAACCGTTTCTTCCAGTCTGACCATTCGGCGGGTTTCTCGAAACAAAAACTCTCTGGAGGTTGAAACGTTGCCATCCTCGACCACTTCTGGCACCATGTAATATCTTGATATTAACAGACAACGGAACAGTTGGTTATTTAACAGGACGCTTTATTGCTGCTTCCGGTGGTTCTCCCGCCACCCCCACTTACTGTAACTGTCGTAAACATGCCGTAACATATATGACAACTCCCCTTGAAGTCAGTTAACAATACTATGACAATCATGTAATGCAAAAGTCTTAGAGATTCTGTTACAGCATAATTGCACTAGTTCCAGATAACTGTTATGGTGAATGCAGTATAACAGCCACATGTTTAAAGCTATTAAAAGAAAAGGGAAACGTGATATTCATGTGAATGTGCTGTGCTCTCAGTAAAATGTGCTCCTCAATTAAGTATCAAAAATGGTGTATTCGCTGTTAGCTTACGACCTCCACGAATAATTTTTCAAAAATGTGCTCCTCAATTAAGTATCATATGTGATAGGGGCTAAACCTGTCCTGCATTGGAATTTTTCCGATCATTCCCCTAGGAGGAGTTCGCAAGAACGTGCGTAAAATGGCTGAAAAACGCACATTCTTCAAAATGGCCAACTTTCTGGGGGGCGGGGCTAATGGAAGGCAATTTGAAATATGTGTGCAATCATAATAGCAATATGTATACACTGTTTCGTGAATATCGGAATAACTATATCCAAGTAGTTTGGAGTAATTTGCGACATGTAAATCGTCAAAAATGGTGTATTCGCTGTTAGCTTACGACCTCCACGAGTAATTTTTCAAAAATGTGCTCCTCAATTAAGTATTATATGGGATAGGGGCTAAACCTGTCCTGCATTGGAATTGGGGGGGGCGGGGCTAATGGAATGTATGTACAAATATGTCCACAAATCCATGAGGAATGTCTGTGCCAAAATTCGTGAAGTTCTGAGAAACTATGTGACTACCACACAATAGGGGGCGCTAGTGAGCAGTTTTTGTTGAAAAATTACGTTTTTTTTTTACATTCTTCAAAAAGTCGTGGGCTGTGACGCGTGTCCCAAGTTTTGCGTACTGAAACACATTTTAGCACATCGTCGTAAAAAAAAAAGTACAGGCCACGTCCACAATTGTCATTCGTTGTGACACTTTAAATATAAGTTCATACTCATCCCTATAGTATGTCTAAAAAAAAAAAAAAAAGATTTCGTCCATCGGTTCATGAGTTATACATTTGTCATATTTTTGGCGCCCCCTATAGTCCAAAATGGAAATTACTTTTGGTGCCTATTTCCCAATACAGATTGAACCTTACCAACAAAATGTGTGTTTTTTTGGTACATTGTTGATGACTTATGAGCATTTCTATCTAAGCCCCGCCTTTTTGCAAACATGTTTAGAGTAATGACGGCCACTTTTATCAACTGAACATGCTCATTTCCTACGATAATTTGTCTGACCCTCCAGCGATAAGGTATACTGAGTTTGGTGTTGTAAAACAAAAATTTGAAATTTAAGTGAATATTTAACTGTTTTGTAAATTATGCTAATTTAAAAACAAATAAAGTAGGCGGAGCTTAGGAGTTCAAGGAGATTATATGTAGAGCAGGTCCACCCGGATATATGTGCAAAATGTCAGGTCATTTGGAGTTACGGTGCGACTTTGTAAATGTATTCCGAATTGGGATTTGTATAGGTGGTGCTATAGGTGGCCCTAGCGAGCAAGTTGGACAATTGACTCCAGAATAAGGTAGTTTTCACCAGTTATGGCGTCCGTGCAAAATTATACAACTTTTTCAGCGTCCTAAAGGCCTCAAAAACAGGAAACGCCAGCAAAAAAAATATAATACCACGAATAACCATAGGTATCCTTGCACTTCGTGCTAGGACGCCGTTGGGTCCTATCACTCTCGTGCTCGGGCCCTAATTATAATCTTGATATAGGAAATAAGATCTTACTTTATTGTGAAATGCAAGTTTACTGAACAGTTTTTTAACGACTTTCACAAGATGTTAAACGACTGAATGGCTCTGCACTACCTACAAGTATTAATGAACTTTAAAACATGTAGTTGTTACCTTCCACTCCACAAACTGCAGCGACTAAACCCAGGCCTGTCCTTTCTGATGTTGTCCTTGCAGCATCGGTTACATCATATCAAATAGTGTGTTTTTCCACTTCCATGATGAAAACCTCGTCGTCCATTGTGCGTATCGTAGTGGAGGTGTTGTGATGAAGGAGGGGGGTCTGCTAAATTAGTATATGTGGGGGATGGGCCCGGATGCTCACCTTTCCACTTCCTGCGAGGGGGGGCTGCCTGCCCGACCTTACCTTACGGCTGCGCCGCGGCAAAAATAGGATTCATCCTAATTTTAGAGAAGCGCTGCGCCGAGCCGCTTCTGGAACGCGTCTGAGCCGGGACGCGGCGCGTGTGGTGGAATAGCACCCATTGACTAGAGTGGCCACGATCGCTACGACCGCCGCGGCGCAGCCGTAACCGGCGCAGCCGTAACCGGCGCAGCCGTAACACGGCACAGCCGTAACACGGCACGCCGTAACGCGGCGCAGATGGAGCCGGTGGAAACTGGGGGTTAGATATCATGCAAGATATTGTTTATACTTTTGTTAAAATATGTACTTTTTACTCTAAAATCGCTCTTCCAGGTTGTTTTCAGCCGGGTCTCTAGGGGGCGCTCTCACCGTGACGTCATCTGCCTTCTTCTTCTTCGTCGTTGTCTTCCCGATCAACCAATCAGAGTGCTCCATTCAGCAGTGACCTGGAAACAGTTGCTGCTAGGTCAAATGTAGTTGGGAAGAAATCCACTGTTTTATGAAAATGGAGATGAAACTGTTTTCAGAGCCTGAACCCTGAGCTGATCAAAGGTACAAAGATCAAAGCTACCTGTAACGCCGTCGTGCTTCCTCTCCTCCGCTCCTCCTCTCCTCCTCCTCCTCCTCCTCTCCTCCTCTCCTCCTCTCCTCCTCCTCCCCTAAACCACACACCGGCTCTGCTGGCGGCAAAATAAATTACAACAGACACCTATACACTCCACAACAGACACCTACTGAATGTAAAACACACACATACAGCTCCTAAAGCATATAATGTATATCAGGCTACAGCCCTTGTATATTTTATTATGTGAAGCACCATATGGTTTCATGAAAAATATCTACTGTTTATCTCTACATATCTCCTAAAGCCTACAAATAAACACAAACCCCCCCCCCTCCCACACACACACAAACACTTTCTCTGTCTATAAGGCTTACAGTTACATTGTTCAATCATGCTTTAGCAACCATGTCTTTATTATGATCTCTTGTTTTCTCTGTGATTACCAGAATTCTGGAGAAATGGATCTGCTGGGGAACGACCCCTACTTTGAAAAGTGCATGGTAAATCAGGACAGAGCTGCCACCTGGGTTGCTGGATAAAGCAAGCCTGAACAGCGCACAGTTGCAGCAGATTCCTGAGTAGCTTCAGATCTGAGTCGTCTTATTAGTAAGCCTCATTTATACTTTTGTAGCAACACTATTTTTATATAATGGCAAAGAAAGGGTTCAGAGTCTTTTCTTTTTTCCCTGTGTCATATGTGGCAGCACTGATCAATGCTTCTTGAAAACATTACCCACTGTAGTGTGATGTGTGAATAAACTCCAACTCTGTATCAACAACACTGTTGTGTAAGTTCAGTTAAATACTTGTATGTGTGTAGATTAGAAAGAGGTGAGATAAAGGATCTGCAGTATTTTATGGAGTATAAATCGTACAAAGGTCAGTTTTATACAAGTAGAAGTGTGTATTTACCTGGTGGTAGGCTGTCAGTAATGGCTACGCCTCTCTATTTGGACGGGTAGATCTCGGCAGACTGGCAACTTTAAAAGTAGCTCTCGG
The DNA here is from genome assembly GCF_902827115.2 of Pseudochaenichthys georgianus. NCBI lineage: Eukaryota > Metazoa > Chordata > Actinopteri > Perciformes > Channichthyidae > Pseudochaenichthys > Pseudochaenichthys georgianus. The sequence goes on from NW_027262955.1 coordinate 441,452, forward strand.
TTCAAAAAAGGTTGGGCACCCCTGCTCTATGGTGTAGACGTGTAGAGCTCATCAATGCTGTCACTTCATATAGTACTTGTCATTTTGCATATACTGTATATACTTATTACATTGTCTTTATTTGAAATACTGTCTACACTTAATCTAGAACTTCTCTCATATTATTGAATCTACATTGTGGTTGTTATATATTTATCTGTTATCTTGCACTTCTTTGCGTCTTAGGTTTACATTTAAATGTTTGCTGTGACGGACTGCGGAGCTGAGCAAAACACACACTAACAGTTAGACCAAGCACACTTAGCTATTCCCTCTACCTCTGGAGCTAGCTACACTAGTTAGAAATATGTTTATTCTTCACTGTCGGCATATCGCTACCTGGTTGATGCAGGATAAATGGTACCAACAGAACTGGCGCACATGCCTAAGATTCAAAGAAACAGAAACAAGAAACAAAGGAACGCAAAGTCAGGTAAACAATTTAGAGGGATGACAAACGGCTCGTTTCGGAGGACTGGGGGGGGGACCAGCAACCCTCCCCGACAGGCGCACGGACGCGAGGGCCCGCTCATCACTGCGCGCACAAGTGCGACCGTAGTTTTAATATTATTATTATTTTGTATTTTTATAAATATTGGTTTTTTAACTGTACTTTATCTTGTGAATTTGGCCCAGGGATCAATACAGTTTAGTTTAACCCTTTATAATGATATTATATGTTTGTATTATAATGAGTTTTTATTCATGTGATGTCTTTCAAGCAGGAGAACACATGCCAGAGAGGAGGAGCAGGAGGAAGAGGAGAGGAGGAGAGGAGGAGGAGGAGGAGGAGGAGAGGAGGAGAGGAGGAGGAGGAGAGGAGGAGCAGGAGGAGCAGGAGGAGGAGGAGGAGGAGGAGAGGAGGAGCAGGAGAACACATGCCAGCGTTCTCCTCCGGTTTACAGCCACTGCACATTATATAGAATCATTATGATGATGAGAGGAGGAGAGGAGGAGAGGAGGAGAGGAGAGGAGGAGGAGGAAGAGGAGTAAGAGAGGAAGAGGAGTAGGAGAGGAGGAGCAGGAGGAGGAGGAGGAGAGGAGGAGGAGGAGGAGGAAGAGGAGGAAGAGAGGAAGAGGAGTAGGAGAGGAGGAGGAGAGGAGGAGCAGGAGGAGGAGGAGGAGGAGAGGAGAGGAGGAGGAGGAAGAGAGGAGGAGCAGGAGAGGAGTAGGAGAGGAGGGGAGGTGGAGGAGGAGGAGGAGGAGGAAGAGGAGGGGAGGAGGGGAGAGGAGGAGGAGTAAGAGAGGAGGAGCAGGAGAGGAGGAGGAGGAGGAGAGGAGGAGCAGGAGAGGAGGAGGAAGAGGAGTAAGAGAGGAAGAGGAGTAGGAGAGGAGGAGGAGAGGAGGAGCAGGAGGAGGAGAGGAGGAGGAGGAGGAGGAGGAGGAGAGGAGAGGAGGAGAGGAAGGAGGAGGTAAGAGAGAGAGAGGAGAGGAGTAGGAGAGGAGGAGGAGAGGAGGAGCAGGAGGAGGAGGAGGAGGAGGAGAGGAGGAGAGGAGAGGAGGAGGAGGAGGAAGAGAGGAGGAGCAGGAGAGGAGGAGGAGTAGGAGAGGAGGAGGAGGAGGAGGAGGAGGAGGAGGAGGAGGAGGAGGAGGAGGAGGAGGAGGAGAGGAGGAGGAGGAACAGGTTGACTTCATGGACGCTGCTT
>NW_027262955.1:443159-469714 GCF_902827115.2 Pseudochaenichthys georgianus
GATGTTCAAACAGACCCTGGATATGTTTGAGTTATCTTAACTAACCCTAACAAATGAGATCTCGATAAGTGGTCCTACGACGCTGGTTATCAACTCAGTAAATCAACCAGGGTTTCACAAACATGGACAAGCGTATACTGGCAGCGCAGCGTCATACTTCATGATTGAATAGTAAACTATCATGTTAGACAAATATGAAGATGTTCAACTTTTAACATCCATGACTTAACACTTTATCCAGGATAAAAGCCACATAGTTGCACGGGCAAGGTGAATACAGAACAGCTGGTAAAAAAAAACTACCAAGTGTTTGAATGCGTTCATTAACAGTTTTATGATATCACTGCCTGTCTACTCACAGACTCTCTTCAGGTCTACTCACAGACTCTCTTCAGGTCCACTCACAGACTCTCTTCAGGTCTACTCACAGACTCTCTTCAGGTCTACTCACAGACTCTCTTCAGGTCCACTCACAGACTCTCTTCAGGTCTACTCACAGACTCTCTTCAGGTCCACTCACAGACTCTCTTCAGGTGAGGAGGAAACTCTGCTTATCTCTTCCTCTTCAGTCCTGAGTCTGCCTGCATCTGATCTGAGGACGCCTTCACACCCTCAGAAATCCAGAGAGTGAAAACACGTCAGGGTCACGTGGAAAACGGCCTTACAGGATGTAGCTGTCAGCCTGACAGACTCTCCCTCATCTGCCTGACTCAGAGTATTAAGAGTTAGACAGAAAAACAGTCACGACTTGTTCGAGCAGGTTCTGACACACCCTGTGAGAAGAGAAACCCTACACAATATTAGACTGATGTTTAGAGTCAGCATCAAGAAACCTGTTAAATGTAATACAGTATATTGTAGTGATCACTAATTTACTCATGTTACATCATTCACTCATGGAACAACGGGTTGGGGGTATTGTTTCCGCACGGACACATATGTTGACTGTACCTACTGTATACCTACTGTGTGCGCTCCTTTTTCTTCTTCCCTTCTCTTCCCGGTCTTCAAGCCAGCAACATGTGCTTTTCTGCTGCTCAATAAAGTAAACTTTGCACCTTCGATGCACCGCCTCCGACTCTCATCTCTCGGCACTACAATATATTACTTATTACTGTCTCTTTTAAAGCATGTTATTGAATTTCATTATTTGTATTATTAGATATTAATAGAATCCTTATAAAGTATGTTCATTACTCGTTATTCTCTACTAATAGTTAATTAAAGACTGTATATAATGACTATTTTGCACATCCCTTTCAAGATTTCAAGATTTTCTAAGGTTTATTGACATATCATATACACAAACGGTGTAGTTATGCAACGAATATAAAACTTTGTGTATACCTCCAGCAATGTTAACTATGTTGAAGCACTTATTTTAACTGATATTATACATATGTATTATACTCTTATATAAGATGTATGTAGATAGTATAAGAAATGTGCAGAATATGACAATTTAATGGTGGAGGTACATCTCCGGCCTTGTCAGGTATTGAACAATCAATAAATAAAGAACACAGAATTGTTAAATATAAAACACAGAATTTGTGTGATTATACTAAATGATGTAAATAAACACCACTGCATATTTACAACTGTTACACATGCTGATGTAACGCAAATGTTTCCAACTTGGGATCAATAAAGTATATCTTATCTTGAGATGATCGATGGCTACTGCCATATTTGCAAAATGTGCCTCTGAACCTTGACAAGTGCATGTTTCAGGCTTATCAATTAACAAAAGTAGGGGTCACAAACATAAGACCAGCTGTTAAATAAAGCTCTTCTGACCTTAGCTGGCGTGTGGGTATATATTAATGCTGCCCATTATGGGCACAAGCAATTTTCACCCATTTATTAATTATATGTTTTAAATGTGAGTGTTTCCTATCCCCTAAACCTCCAGGGATGTACACAGTTTAATACTGGCAACTTCTTATTATGGGAAATACGAAAACGTCTTTTAAAACTACAACTCCCAGTAGAGACGTGCCATAGATAGAGAACATGTTGCGAAACACAATAGCCAGCATGTGTAGTTCTGGGGACGGGGTGGGGGAGGGGGGGACCCGGTGGAACCGTTCAAATCCAGTTTTGGACAGTCTGCCGTGGTTCCATCCCATGTGCTGTTCGACGCTCTGCGTAACCCTCGGAGCACACTCTCCAATCACAGAGCTTGAGGACTATCACAGGGTTTGTCAAGTGAAGCGGAGAGAATACTTACTTCCGGGTGTAACATTCTGTAAAGCAAATGAGCTGCTCCGACTCTCGGTCCTGACGGACACCAACTTGTGTTTATTAATCGAACAAATAAATAAACACAAGGATAATTATGTGTTATTGTTGAGTAAATGGAGAATCGCACAGGGGAAAATAACGTATATCTATTGTGGTGATTGACATTATTCACCCACAGACCTATGGGTTAGGGCAGGGGTACTCAAATACAAATCTTAAAGGTCCAAAATAAATGTTTCAATAAGACAATTTACAGTTTATTACAGTCATTCAAACTTTTAAACAATTGCAACAAGATTCTTAACATGAGGTTGCAAAAACTAAAATAATTTGTATGCAGCAGTTTTCATTGTTATTGTGTCTGTGCTTGATCCCTCAGAGTCGCAGTGTAAGAGCTGCAGTTATGAATAAAGGCAGCTGCACTCTCTTTCATTCAGCATTCCCATTATTGCTTTATAAATGTCTTGCCCCCTTGTGTGTCCACTGAGGTTCTTCAGGCCCAACACATCTTCAACAAACTCCCCTTTGCCTCATCATAAAAACTCAAACACCAGCAACTGAGCATTGTCAGTGGTGTCAGCGGACTCACCCACAGCTAAGGAAATGCACTGTGCATTTTTTTATTCCATCACAAAGCTGATGAATCAAATCACCAGCCAGTATTTATGTTCTTCTGGTTGCTGTGGAATCTGAGAGGGGGATTTGCTTGATTTGACCTGTTATTTTCTCTTTTTGTTTGCCTTCAACATGGTCTCCATCACTTCAGTCATACATTCTTTTATACTTCGTTGTTATCCAGTGGAAAGTCCTTACCTACTGGCCTAGTTCAATCAAAGTGGTTACCTCTTTTTGGCTGGGCAGTGTAGTTTTACACACCGTCTTATTTGACTTTCTCAGGACTTAAAACTGTTTTTGGGGGCAGACCCCCTCAAAGAAAAAAATATATTTACACACGTACGGTCATCATCTTAATAGTTTTGTATGCTCATCCGTGAGCAGAGCATCAAGTTGACATGTCTATTACAGCTGAATGCGGCGATTACCATTTTGTTCAGCAAAACGTCTCACAAACGTATTAAGATCAACAGCTTTAGTGCGTTTTGATTCAATGCTGAGTACAGCCAAACTGACAGTCTCTTCTCTAGACCGCAAATACCTCATTCCTTCAGTGCTTGGGTCCGAATGCTTCTCGTTTTGCGCTGTCCCGTTCAAATGAAATCGCCGCCAATCATATGTCCATGGTCCACGCTCGCGCCAGGACCGGGGGAGGGGTTACATGACGTGCATCTTGTGCTGCATTAACTTGCACTCGGACATTAGAGACTTTCTCTCATAAATGTCAGATGAGCCACAACTTTTCTTTCAAAACAAAGCTGCCAACTGGGGTGGCAGCTGGGGTGGCAAGGCCTATTTTTAGGGTGTCAGTTACCACCCCGGTAGGTGAAACTAGGCTACTAGCTACAGTACAGATGGAACTAGATGAGCTGTTAACTCTCGCTCTGATTTTTGTTTTGAAGGTTGAAAGAGAAGAGACACACATTTTTCCCACCCGCATTCCGCGAAGACCCGCCCTACTGTGCCTCTGGTTTGCAGATTGTTTGGGAGAAAATGCTGACGGGATGCTGAATGTGATTGGACCAATGTGTTGACAGACACAGTGGAACAGGACATGCAGAGCGCTGTTTGCAGTCTATGGACATAGCGGATCATTTTGACTTGTTGCGTTGTGGCGATGTCTCGCAGATAACACAGATAATACAGATAATACATATGAAAAGTATAATTTGCTCAGATTCCAGAGACGGTTGTGGTTCGGTCCGGATCCGGACCAGAGTCCGGACTTTGAGGATGCCTGGGTTAGGGTATTGTTCTGCATGGACATTTTAGTGAGCCGGACTTCCTGTCTCCGCCGGTCTTCGCTTCCCGGGCATGAAGCTGTTTACATGTGTTTTGAGATGCTAAATAAAAGTCTAGCTTGTACCTTTGATACCCCGCCTCCGACTCCCATCACCACACTATGCCACAATTTTAGATGCAGATTTTGTTAAACTAATACATTTGCACTGTGGACCAACACTATACATTGATGGGGAAGGGGGTAGCAATAAAGATAACACCATTTTACACAACATAACAGAAATAATATCGATAGCAGCGTCCCTAGCAACCACCTTGGTAACAATGAAAACGTTGTATAGACACAATTTCCTGAGGTAATCTTCGTAATAACTAGCAAACTAAAGATCATGTACATCCGCTGCACACATAATCTGAAATAACAACTCATATATCTCGCATCAAATGACATCAAAAGGCATTTTAATCACCAAACTAACCTTAAAATAGGCATTTTCCACCGAGAATAAAACGTTTTTGTAGAAATACTACGTCCTACGTTGTGGACCAACGTAGTTATTACACGTTTTTTTATGAGACTGGGTTGGATATGCTGGAGCTGCTTAGTCCGTGGTTTGGGGGGTGAAATATTTGAATTATACTGTATATAAATGTGTAATTCAAGTCTAAAATGAAAAAAAATGTATTCGAATTTTGAGTAAAACAAGTGTTTATCACTCCACTTTCACCACAGCAGGGACTGAGATACATCAGGACTGAATAATGACTTCATATCACATACCAAGGTTCATGTGATGTGTACAAATACAAATTGAGCATTCAACCTTTTTTTTTCAACCAACAATTTATTATAAATATGTTTTTTTCAACCAACTATTTATATAAATATAAGAAACTGAAAAATCTAACTATTTACAATATTGAACATCATAACTTTCAACCAACTATTCATTATAAATGTCAAGACAGTGTCAAGGTCTTTGTCTGTCTTCCAAGACAGTGGGTCTGGCTGCTGTGTAGGTGGGGTGTACAAGTGCTATACGAGACCTCCATGAGACCTCCTTGCTGGCTGGGTTGAAGGTGATGGCTGTGGTGGAGCCTTTGTGCTGAGGTGTATCTTGACCTGGTGGCAGTTGCAGATGGAGGTGGAGGCAGCTGTAGTGATGCTGGTCTGCTGGTCCTTGGTGGTGATGGCTCTAGTGAAGGCCCTTGAGCCACAGTAGATCTTGACCTGGGGGCCGGCACAGATGGATGTTGTGGCTGCTGGATAAACGCCGCCTGTGGGCCACTAGGCCCAGACAGCTGTGAAACATCTCTGTAAAACAAATACAAATGTAGGACAATAATTACAACTAATTTCATTGAAATAAAGTTCAAGTAAAATGTTGCTCAAGCATAAATAACAATGCACACATAAAAAGAAAGTTTGGGAGGTTGGAAAAGGACACAGATGATTAATTTAATCATCTACACATGTAATCTCACTTTTACACACCAAAATAACGTTAACACAGAGTAAACGTTTGCTAATGGAGTCTATTTTGTCCCAAGAAAAAGTTCATGACTATCGATAAAAAATATATATCAATAAACCTATTGTTCATTTTCGCGGTATTCCCCACACATTGCCAGTACACTATTACTGTAATATTTACACTTACCCATGTCCAAATGGATCCTTGTTGTTGTCTTTGTGTTCTTCTTCTTCAGAAGAGTCGAAGACTTCAGGTTCTGAACATCTGAGGCTCTATCTTCAGTGCTGCTAGCGAAAAAAATCTCGAGTGAAGTCGGCAACCTTTTTTAGCCATTTTCTCCGTCTCTCTCTCTCTCTCTCCACACTGACGTAAACTGATGGGAGACACGTGGTTTTTTTTACTTGGTGGGTAGGTCCTTAGTGATTTCTCGATGTCCATTGGTCATTTCAGACCATGATGGCTGCCGGCTGAGATTTCCTTGACGGACACACGAATCCACCAATCCCACACAGTGTAAAGTCAAGCTGCTTTGAGCGGCCATATTGGCTGCTGTGCCCTGGTTACAGTCTCACAGGAGATACTGCTGGAAAGCTACCCTTCCAGCGATTCCGCGGATATCTGAATAATGTTTCTACTCCTTATAATCGAAAATATATGATTAATTACGTAAAATTATGCGCACCTGGACGCGCCGGCGCGTCCACCGACTCCAGAGGGTTAACACCACATTGCGTGGTGGAGTCACTAACGTTGTTACATTTACGTGTCGGCACCACGCAAACAACCCCAATGTAAAGTGAATGAGGCTCCTTGCTCAAACCTGATCTCACCAGAATGCGTGACACACAATGCACTGTTTTTTGAGAACAAAGATTGGTAACTAACGCACCATAATAGGCCTACATTCTGACGAAAAATTTAAATTATTATGAATACAAATAAAATAAAAGAAGCCTCCCGCGAGTTACTACAAGCTATAAAGTAGATTTAAAAAACGTTTTATAGAATAAAAGCTCACTGCAGGACGTTGTAGAAATGCGTGTGTGCACCACGACCAAGGTAATTCACTTTACATTGGGGTTGTTTGCGTGGTGCCAACACGTAAATGTAACAAAGTTAGTGACTCCACCACGCAATGTGGTGTTAAGGAGTCGTGGTGGAGTCATGCATTCTGGTGAGATCAGGTTGAGTTCGAATGGTGATTAATCATGATTAATTAATTTTTAAGCTGTGATTAATCTGATTACAATTTGTAATCGTTTGACAGCCCTAATTTTAAATAAAGCACTTCACAGGGTGTTAGTGGGCTATAGGCAGAAAACGTGTGTGTGTGTGTGTGTGTGTGTGTGTGTGTGTGTGTGTGTGTGTGTGTGTGTGTGTGTGTGTGTGTGTCAAGCCCTTGGGTATATTTGCAGTTTTCCCCGCTTGAAAGGGATGGTACAGTCCATAGGAGGTTTTCACTGGGTTTCACTCATACAATGACCACAACTTTGTTTCTTTTGAGTTTTTCTTTACTTTGGTATTTGTTGTTGCAGTACAGCTTATGTTGTAAGTTGTAAATTGTAAATTGTAAGCTGTAAATTGTAAGCTGTAAGGTAAAAAACCTTAAATGAAAAATAAAAAAGAATTACTGTAAATACAATACACATCAAATAATACATGGAAAAATACATGCTTTACATATACTTTTCAACACTTGTGAATATTGTTCTTACTTTCTTATTTTTATAAATTATGTTTTAAACAGTTTTTAACTGTTTAAAAATGCAAATATAGACTGAATTTTTAGCAGCATGCAAACCGTTTTACCAATCTACATCTCTCAATAAATAAAACACTCGTTTTTAAATCAACACTCATGTTGCTTTAGCTCGAGGACATCAAACAAACAAATGACACTGAACTAGAACGCACGCTCTAACGTGCGCCACGAACGGCAAGTTGTATGATTCTTAACTAAACACACAGTTCGTCTCTCACCGGCCGCTTCTTCAGCTTTTTATGGCTGCACCCGTGGTGCTTCTTCCACGTTTCTTCTGCTGGTTTGTTGCTGCTGCTGGACGCACGCTCTTTAGTTTGTCCCTTTCCAGCTTGGATTACTGCCCTTCTTTCAGGTGCGGTGCTTTTAAAGGTGCAGCGAAGCTGATTAGCAATTAGAGACTGATTTCAGACAGCTGCCACTCTGTCAATCAGCCCGAATTTTTAACCCCTTGATCTCCTGTGAGGATTTTTCAAGTTCACTTCACACCTCCCACTCGACTTTCCAGTGGAGACACCTGGGAGGTCGCATGTTACAAAGGTAAACTTGGGTCAGACGCTTTGTTCTGCTCTTCAGGGGGAAGCAAGACGACCAGTCGCCTGACGTCTCTGTGAAGAACTGTCGCTGGGATCTCCTCTTTGAGCTTTTTCGATCTTTGGTGATTTACTTTTGCTGTGGTAGGCCTTGTGACAGGAACAGGGTAGCTTGGGAATGTTCTGACGTTGACATCCCTCACAATTCCTCTGCTGTCCGAGTTGACACTGACCACTCTTGCAATCCTGAACTGACCCCTCAGGGCGTTTTGGTCTGCAATCCAGACGATGTCTCCGACTGCGACATTTCTCTTGGCTGTATGCCACTTGTTCCTTACGAATAGATTAGGGCCAGCGAGTTGAATCCAGTGCCTCCAGAACTTGTTCACTTGCGCTTGCATTTCTTTAAGCCTTTTGTAGGGATAGTCACTGAAGTCCAGTGTTCTGACATCTCCACTCTGCGATGCTCGTCCGAGCAGGAGACAGTTAGGAGTGATGAACTGAACGCTGTCTTCTCGGCTCTGTGTTCTGGCGTCAATTGGTCTTTCATTCGTAAGATTGGCTGCCATGTAGAGAGTTGTTTGGAATTCACTCCAACTTAGCCCCGACTCTCCTCCCAGACTCTGCAGTGCTCTCTTGATGATGCGTACAGCAGCTTCTGCAGCACCGTTCCGGTGTGGAGAATCGGCTGGATGCATTTTCCATGTCCATACTGTGCCATTCGTGGCAGCTCTCTCTTCTAGTGTAGCTTTGTCAAGATTGGCAAGGAATCTGTACTGTTCTTCTAGTACTGGCTTAGCCCCTACGAAGTTAGTACCTGGATCTGACCAGATCTTCTTTGGATGACCTTGTAGTGCTGTGAACCTCTGGTAGGCGAACAGGAAACTTTCAGTGGATTGAGAGTTCACCAGCTCTGTGTGAATAGCTCTGGAAGCCATGCAACAAAACACAACTCCCCAAACCTTCAGTGACACTCTTTTCTTGACTATCCCGTTGTAAATTGCAACGGGGGAGTGCAAAAGTCTCCGGGGCTTCGTCCCGAAGCGCCGAAGACTTGACCCCCTCCCCCGTTGGCACTTAGCCGTTTTTCGAGAATTTTCAAAAACTTAATTTTTGATTATTTTAACATATAATTGACCGTTTTCTTTACTTTTTTTTGCTTTCCACGGGTGGGGGCGCATGGCAGGCCACCTATGAGCTTCCAAATTCAGCCTGGAACCTCCGGGAATTATGGGTTAAGCTCCATATACTGACGACTCCCATTAAAAATGCATGAAATGTACAGGAATCTGTCCATTTCATCCACATTCGACGACCCCATTAAAAGTGCATGAAATGTACAGGAATCTGTCCATTTCATCCACATTTGACGACCCCTTTAAAAGTGCATGAAATGTACAGGAATCTGTCCATTTCATCCACATTTGACGACCCCATTAAAAGTGCATGAAATGTACAGGAATCTGTCCATTTCATCCACATTTGACGACCCGTCCAGGGTGGCCTTCTTACCCAGGAATTAGTGTGTGAAAGCTGGGTAAGATTACTGTGAATACAGGGGTGCACATGGCCATTTCATCCAGGTATATGTAAAGGGCTTTCTTACCCAGGAATTAGTGTGTGAAAGCTGGGTAAGATTACTGTGAATACAGGGGTGCACATGGCCATTTCATCCAGGGATATGTACAGGGCTTTCTTACCCAGGAATTAGTGTGTGAAAGCTGGGTAAGATTACTGTGAATACTCTCGGGACTTGCGTGTTCACTGTGTGGACATTAACTACCCGTCGCGGTCTGTCAAGTGTACAGGTTAGTGTGTACAGATCACGGACTTTAATGCATAGCGGGAAGTCCATTAAATAGACATTTTTAATAAGTGTTTAACGGTGATTTAAACTAGTTTATGCGGGGAAAAGAGTGCTCAAAATCGGATTAAACAGGCTAGTTCACACTTACATTTCATCCTCCCATTAAAAGTGCATGAAATGTACAGGAATCTGTCCATTTCATCCACATTTGACGACCCGTCCAGGGTGGCTTTCTTACCCATTACGTACACCGACAAAGCCACCTCTTCGGGGCCACTCCAAGACCCCCAAAACACGGACTAAGGAGCTCCAGGATCTCTCCCTGACATGCGTACTTCCAGAACATCGTGCCCCTTGAGTCCCCGGGCCCCCGAACTTAAGCACTCCCCCACGGACTAAACCCAGATGATCACACCCTCAAGAAACTCGTGCCCCTGGGAACCTTAAAGGGGGTGTATTTTGCGGTGCTCTATCGTCCGCCCATCGGCATCCATATTCGGCCTTCTTCACAGCACCACCTGCCCTGCTGGAGGTTCACACTTTAACTTTTTTTACCCTCTTCACTCGGACTAAACACCTCCATGCTACCACCAGAACCAGAATATCGTGCCCCTGGGGATATTAAAGGGAAAAAACCCATATTGGGCTTTAAAAACAGAAGACAAAGTAAGTAATTTTAACAAACTTTATTTACAGTAATATTTACAGTAATAAACACATTCACACAGGATATAAAGTATTTACAAGGGGACTGAGTACAACAAAACATTGCATATTTACAAGTTGATCACTGACAACAGTGGCTGAAGTCGGTGCAGAGTATGGCACCCTCTCTTCACCCATGTCTGAGGGGCTGTGTTCGGCCAGTGACTGGTCCCTCTTCGCTCTCCAAGCGTTGACATTTTTGGAGAATTCTTCATCTGACGTCTCGGCATCGCTGAGTCTTGGTAGGGAGTCTTGGTAGGGAGCGGGGCTGTGCTCCTCTCCAGAGCTGTCACTGTCGATGTCAATACCCGCCAAAGTGTCTTCATTTCCCGCTGCTGCTGCTGTCGATGCCGCCGCTGCTGCTTGCAGTGACTCTGTGAAGAGCAGCCGAATGTCCGCAGCCTCCTTCAAAGAAGGATTATTCGCGTAAAATTTGTCTGCAGTTGCAGTGGTGTGACACATGAAATCACTCACTCTTTGGCGGTTGCCTTTGTCTTGAAACCTCTTCGCATTATCGGCGTGGACTGTGCGGAGGTCGGTGAAGTTAATGGGACCGTGTAGCCCCACATCAGCCCATGCCAACCTCAGGGAGTAGGCAAGGTTCCTGGACGGGTTCTTCCCCGCTGTGTATAGGAAGTAGCGGCTCTGGGTGCAGGTCAGCGTACCCTTGATTTCCAGCCATCTCTTCATCCATCCAAATTCTTCTACGGTGAGGTACAGCTGCGCTTCCCCGAACGCATTGGCCGTCTTGTGGTTGCTTACCTGTTATGACAGAGTTAGAGAGTGTCAATACAATATCAATCATGCATATAACTGCCAGAATAAATACATTGCTTAATAGCACTTACATGGATGAGGTAGCCGAAGGCAGTGCCAGTTGTATCCGCCTTTCGGACCTCGGCGTTGGTCATGTTGGAGTAGACCCCCGGACCGTGGCCGTAAATACAGCTCCAATGGAGGGTCATGTACCCATAGAGGAGTATCCGGGTTGTGGTAGTCGGATTGCTGGCCATCACATCCAGGAGCTGAGGGATGCGAGTGTTGGTCGAAGTCAAGCATGTCATGATGTCGTTATGGCTCGGCAGACCTTCCATCTTGTCACGCTTCACTTGCATCTGGTGGATAAGTACTTTTCTCTTCAGGGACTTCAGGATGGCAACTACTTCCCGTTTGATTAAAATCATGTCGTTTTGGCTGAGCCTGCTCCCCTTGCACGGTGTGTCGGCCATGTACTTGAGAAAGTGTGATATATTTTTGATATAGAAGTCGGAGGTCGTGACCTGAAGGCTTGACTTTATCAGGCTCCGGGACCACCCGCGTATCCTCTTGAGATCCCTCAAAAAGAGCCAGTCAGACAGGCGATTGAAACCGTGAGCCATGAAACTTAGGAACGACTTCACTCTGCTTAGTTTGGAGACTGTGTTTTCTTGGAGCCTCACTGGTGGGTCGATACCTACATAATGCTCCCGGAATCCTTGCAGATACTCCTCTGTGAAATATAAAACAGTACTTTAATGACAACACATGGTGTGTTACAGAAACTGCATTTGTCACATATTCAACACACTTACCCATGATCCGTGGGAATGTGATGTCCCGCATTATATTTCCCAGCCCCTGCCGCGGAACCAGGGGGATTGTATGGGAGGGGAGGTTGACGAGGCCTCGGTATGCATGGATGCAGGTTCTGAGGAGCTGGATGAATGTGTGTGAGAGCCAGTGGGGGACTTGCTGCAGGCGGGAATGGGAGACTTGCTGCAGGAGGGACCTTTCGACTTGGACAGCCTCGTTGGTGTCGACTCTGTTCGGGGTCGTTTCTTTAGAATGACCCGCTCTCGTTCCTCCCCATCGAACACGGGCATGTCCCCGGCCCGCTGATCCATCCTCTGTCGCTTGTGTTTTATCCTCTGCTGCAACTTGCAGCGCAGGGATTTCACCTCAGCAGCATATCTGTCCCGCTGAGCCCTCACTGTGTTTGCCTCCATCCTCCAGTCCTTACAGTCCGGGTTGTCACATTCATTCACCGGGGACAAGGGTGGAGGTTGTGACAGTACATCGTCGTCTTCCACCATATCAACAGCCCAAGTGGTAATCATTTCTATCGTGGGGTTTGTCATTCGGAGTTCATAAAGCTCCTTCTTTGCCACTGTCATTTTCAGTTTATTTTGAACCACATGTATTTCCTCCCGGGACAGCCCAACATGGTCTCTGTCCAAGTGGCGATCCAGCCTTGTGCCGCGGTACTCGCAATGGTACAGGGATGGAGCCTAATGTTGGTCCGTCCGTTGGCCAACAACAGCAGAATTTTTCTTTCAACCAAGTTACGCACACCATGGTGCCTCTGCAGGTGCTTGCTCAGGGCGCGGTAGGAACTATTACAGATCGGACAACGGACCGCCATCTGACCTGTATTCTTGAGCATTTCGGTACCGGGAAATGTCACCAGTAGAAGGTATAGAATTGTGGGTGAAAAAGAAGAAAGCGTGAAAAGACTCAAGAAAGATGCACTCAGCTTATTTTCAAATCAGTGTTTGTTTCATTTGCATCATCGTGCGGTGTCCCATTTAGGCACTCGTTAGGCGGGCAGAGATCCCTGTCATCTCTTGGTCTTATCATCCAGGCAAGGCGGGGGCCAAAACTGGATGAAATTGACCAAAAAGTTTAAAATAAATACAATAATTCATCCATGGAAAGATGCATGAAAGTAAAAAAAAAGTATCCGAAAATAGTGTTCCAAAAGGCGGGTAGAGTTCCCTGACAACTCCCCTCACGTTCCTCCAGAGTCTGGTTCTCCCAAAGGATACCCGACAGTTTCGGGTACGACAACGTGGGGATAACAGTACCCTCCGGGCGCTCCGTCCCCCAGGGGGACGGAGGCATTGAACCCCTCGCACCTGCCCCCGGAGGAGGCAGGGGAGTCAGGTACCCGGAGGGCGCACGGTGGACGACCAGGGCGAGGCCACCACACCGCGCTGGAGTCAGAGTTCCGAGTGTTCGAGCCGGGTCCCGGTGAAGCGCAGGACGGAGCACCCGGCAGTAGCCTCCAGCAGACCCCCCCGCACGGTTCCCTCGTCCCTCGGAAGAGGTGGAGAGGCGGAGGGGTGGGTGTTTTCATCTGCTGGCGGGTTGCCGGGGAGAACGCCCTTAACGTTTTGTGAGAACCATGACTGGGGTCCTCCAGGCAACCATTTTAGCCGAAAATAGTGTATCGTTATTCCGTGACAACTCCCCTTGAATTCCTCCAGAGACCAGTTTGAAAACGTAACGTTTTGTGAGAACCATGATTGGGGGTCCTCCAGGCAACCATTTTAGCCTAAAATAGTGTCTCGTTATTCCGTGACAACTCCCCTTGAATTCCTCCAGAGACAAGTTTGAAAACTTAAAGTTTTGTGAGAACCATGATTGGGGGTCCTCCAGGCAACCATTTTAGCCGAAAATAGTGTATCGTTATTCCGTGACAACTCCCCTTGAATTCCTCCAGAGACCAGTTTGAAAACTTAACGTTTTGTGAGAACCATGATTGGGGGTCCTCCAGGCAACCATTTTAGCCGAAAATAGTGTATCGTTATTCCGTGACAACTCCCCTTGAATTCCTCCAGAGACCAGTTTGAAAACTTAACGTTTTGTGAGAACCATGATTGGGGGTCCTCCAGGCAACCATTTTAGCCGAAAATAGTGTATCGTTATTCCGTGACAACTCCCCTTGAATTCCTCCAGAGACCAGTTTGAAAACTTAAAGTTTTGTGAGAACCATGATTGGGGGTCCTCCAGGCAACAATTGTATCCGATCCAAAGTGCTCATGAGGCGGATACATTCCTCCATGATTTCCCCATCATGTGAAAATAGCTCGTTTTATTCTAAGTGCTCTCAAAAACCGGGTTTCCGATTTCGTGCAGATGGTAGCTTGGAAAAGATGAATGAATTTTTTGGACGGGGGAGTGGAGGTCTCGTTTCCCCTCTCCGTTGTAAATTGCAACGGGGGAGTGCAAAAGTCTCCGGGGCTTCGTCCCGAAGCGCCGAAGACTTGACCCCCTCCCCCGTTGGCACTTTTTTCGAGAATTTCGAAAATCATCCATACTTCCATAACATGAGATCCCAGACCCCCGGAATTAAGCACTCCCCAACGGACTAAACCCAGATGTTCACACCCTCCAGAACTTCATGCCCCTGGTGACTCAGAAAAGAGGTGTATTTTGCGGTGCTTTATCATCCGCTCATCGGCTTCCATATTCGGCCTTATTCACAGCAGCAGCACCCACCCTCCAGTGGAGGGTATTCTCGTGCCCCTGGCAACACTTAAAGGTGGTGTATTTTGCGGTGCTTTATCGTCCGCTCATCGGCTTCCATATTCTGCCTTATTCACAGCAGCAGCACCCACCCTCCAGTGGAGGGTATTCTCGTGCCCCTGGCAACACTTAAAGGTGGTGTATTTTGCGGTGCTTTATCGTCCGCTCATCGGCTTCCATATTCGGCCTTATTCACAGCAGCAGCACCCACCCTCCAGTGGAGGGTATTCTCGTGCCCCTGGCAACACTTAAAGGTGGTGTATTTTGCGGTGCTTTATCGTCTGCTCATCGGCTTCCATATTCGGCCTTATTCACAGCAGCAGCACCCACCCTCCAGTGGAGGGTATTCTCGTGCCCCTGGTAACACTGGTAAACACTGGTAACATTTCTCCAGCCGCTGGCAGGGACTTGACATCGGAAGTTGACATCGCATTTCCATTGAGCGGACACGCGTACATTTGAAGGGCAAGTCCCATGGTACCTCTGTCCATAAGGCTGACATTTGCCTTACATTCCTCCAGAGTCAGAAAAAGTATGTTAACTTTTGGAAGAACCAGAGGAATTGGTGAAAATGGATGAAATGTATCCGAAAATAGTGCCTCATAATGCGGGTAGAGTCCCCTGACAAGTCCACTTTCCTCCAGAGACCAGTTCAAAAACTTAAAGTTTTTGAAGAACCATACTGGGGGGTCTCCAGGCAACATGTGTACCGGGGCCAGAGTGCACATGGAGCGAGGAGACATTCCTCCATGAAGTGAGGCAGCCGGTTTTTCTTCTGAGTCCTTTCAAAAACCGACTTCCGGTTTCCGATTTCGTGCAGACAGTAGTCTTTTACACCATCAAAATGGACAAACGATGCATCGAATGACATCTACAGATCAAGACGAAGCTAACCGAAGTACTCACAAACTTCTAGCGTGTGAAGAAAGTGTGCAAAGTATCCGCAAACGGACCAGTGGCTGTGATGCTAGCTTTGCTGCTAGCGGTTAGCATTTTCAATGGAAAAATACATTGAAATGGCTGGCCGTTAGCTTAGCGACTAGCGGTTAGCATAATATTAGTATTTCACACATTCACTGTTCACCCTGACATAAATTATAATGTAACCCATTATCCCTCTCTTAATTCAACACAATTGTTTTATATTTAATAATTCCATAATAAATAAACCTATAATAATTAACCTAAAAGTATCCCTCTCTCAATTCAACTAATTTTAAATAATTTTCGCATTTTCATTAAAAGAGCTCAGGCGGGTATCTTACCCGGGTCCCCCACAGCAAAGACCAACGCACAGGGCCGCTTAGAGATTACGGGGAAAAAAGTCTAGTACATGGATATATTTCTCAGTATGTATATCAACGGGACATTTTCCTATATTTTCCGCCATCAAAATGTATAAACAATACATCAAATCACATCTACAGACCAAGACGAAGCGAATGGCGAACTCCCAGCGTGTGAAAAACGTGTATTTTACATTTAATAGTTACAAAATGAATAAACCTATTACACTAACTACCCTAAAATACTACAACACTAACTATACAATAATCAACTTCAAATATGGAGAGTCTGAGAAGACAACTTTCCACATATAATTATCTCTTGACTAAATATAGAAAATGTTGCATGCATGCCATAGCATGGATTCGAACTCGCGACCATCTGCACCAATGAGCAACGCTTATATCACTGCAACTGCACTGCTTAGAATCTGACAGCCTTGTGGTGGGGGAGGGGAATACAATGAAATGGCTCTTAGTACTGTGCACACGGTCCCCACATTTTGCAAGCGGGTTCCACACAAGTGCAACAACACACTCTGAAAGGCTCGGAGCGCCAAGCACATTTTTTGAATTTTTTTCAATTTGCCCATTCTTCTCCAGCAAAACCCAGTCTGACTCTACGAGTAAATCAGGATTTTGTGAGAAAGTTTGCCATTTGATTGAAAAATAAGTTCTGGGTGGGTTAGGGTTCCCATACTTCAGATCCCTGATCTGGGCCCTATTTAGGCCCTTTTTGGGCCCTGTGAAAAAATTATCTCTTTATATCTCTTTTTTCACGTTTTTTTAATTAAAAATATCTTATAGGATCCCTGAAATTCTACACCAGTGTACTACATATAGCGGGGAACATTTGCTGTGAATATCAATTGCGTCACTCAAATGCTTGATTTTATATCAATATTATTCCAATGAAAAGCTAATTTGTCTAAAAGTGCTACTAATTTGTATCTTTTGATAACAACCTCTGATCGGTTCGGGCTCAGTGGCTAGCCCCCATTTAAACGTATCCCGCATCCAATGGTACCCTCCGTGAGTCTCTAGGACCTCAGGGGGCGGAGCTAGGGCAGTCAGACGTCAATAGCAGTAATCTTTTTTTGATATTTTGATATACTTTATTAATCCCTCGTGGGGAAATTCTTTATCTGCATTTGACCCATCCTGTGTTGGGAGCAGTGTGCTGCCATTTTGAACGGCGCCCGGGGAGCAGCCCCTCTGCCAACACAAGTCTGTCAGATGCTAAGCTCCAGACAACATTTTGTGAAAAAGTTTGACATTTTATTGAAAAAAAAGTTCTGGGTGGGTAAGGGTTCCCATACTTCAGACTCCTGATCTGGGCCCTATTTAGAGGCCCCCTGTGGAAAAATTATCTCTTTAGCCCTTTTCAAAGTACTTTAAATACTCATGCAGCACTGCGGCTTCTCAAAAGGCCTTAACGGAAGGTTTTGTTACATTTTAAGCCGTAAACTTTGACATTTAGTTGCACCAGAGGCATCCATTTGCATCTGCTCTCTGAGACGGTTAAAATGACATCAAGCTCAAAGCGGTCGGACCTTCTTTTGTGCTGTAAAGGGCACCGTACGGCAGTGGTTCCCAAACGGTGTGCCGCGGCACACTGGTGTGCCGTGAGGCAAGTCCGAGTGTGCCGTGGGATTTTGTGACAACCATACGTTATTATTGCAATATACAACTACACAAAAATAATTATTTTTTAATTTACTATATCAGTACTTTGTAGGTTTATATGTACGTAATCTGCGCGACTTGCGCGTCCACATCTCCACGTGCAGTGCTGCATAAACATGGCTGAGTCAGTGATAACTCTCGAGGGGTGGAGGTATGCACATTATTTTGAGTTCATCCGAAGAATAGACAGGAATGTGACGGTGAGGTGCAAACTGTGTCCAGGCCAGAAGCTGTTATCCACTGCTGTAAACACCACGTCAAACCTCAACAAGCACCTGCAAAGAACACATGCTAAGGTGGAGCTACCGCACACGCTATTTGTTGTTTGTTTATATCACGTAGTGGTCTGTTCTTCTTCTCTGTCTTCCGGTTGTTGCCTGTTTTGAATGACGCATACACACTACCGCCGCCTGCTGGTAAGGAGAGTTATTGCCACTCACGCATGCGTACGTGCTCGGCTGAAGTCTTTGCGGTGTCTGGTTCCAGTGCAACACATGAGAGTGAGCAGAGATCGACTGCGCAAAATATACAGATAGCAGGAGACAGAGAACAGCCATGGTCAGATAGGAAAACATTCAGGATCTGGATCAGTCTTATGCGACAATGGAAACTGAACTAAAGAGAACATTTGAAACTTCAGCAGTTGCATGATCTGCCTGCAGGGAGGGGCAGGGAGGGGCGGGCCGGCCCTGCGAGTAAAGTAACGAGTAAAGTAACGAGTTACTTTATGTAGTTGTAGAGAGTAACGAAGTAGTGTAATATATTACTTTTTTTTTTTAAAGTAATATGTAATATATTACCTTTTTTTAGTAACGACCCCATCTCTGCTGAAATGTTACATTTATAATTTGTAGTTCAGGACCATGGACAATGCAGCTTCCTTGCATTGACAGTTCTCTGTGCTGAATTTCCTTTGTCTCATTTTTAATGTTGTGACCTGTCTGGTTTAAATGAGTGTGTTGCTGCTTTGATGAAGCCTAATTTGATAACGTTTCAAATTAATTTCTGAAATATTTCGTTAATAAATATTTCATGAGTAATATAGTTGTCTTTGTCACATTTTATTTGGCATTAGTAAATAATTATGCACATTTACAGATATTTTACATGATATGAGTGATAACACGTGTTATAAGGGCTATTTTGCACAATAGGTGTGCCTTGAGATTTTTACTTGTCCTTTGGTGTGCCTTGGGCACAAAAAGTTTGGGAACCACTGCCGTACGGCATGGAAGCGTGACCTTTGACCTTTGGAGCTTTGTTACATTTCAAGCCGTAACCTTTGACATTAGGAGCAGCAGAGGCATCAATCTGCATGTACTTTTCGAGCCGGTTCTAATGAGAGCAAGCTCAAAGCGGTCGGACCTTCCTTTGTGCCGTAAAGGGCACAGTACGGCATGAAAACGTGACCTCTGACTTCAGTCGCAGGGTCCCCAAATTTTGCAAGCGGGTTCCACACACGTTAACCAACACACTCTCAAGGTTTCGGAGCGCCAACCACATTCTTTCAATTTTTTTCATTTTCTGCCCCTCCCCACCACAAGCCTGTCAGACCCTTAGCTTATGATAGGATTTTGTGAGAAAGTTTGATATTTAATTGAATAAACATTTCTGGGTGGGTAAGGGTTCCCATATTTCAGATTCCTGATCTGGGCCCTATTTAGAAGACCCTGAATAAAAAATTAGGACCCCATATTAGGTTGACGGACACCCCCCCCCATAAGTATAAGTACACAGGAAGTGAATACTCATGTTACTGTGTAATATGTGGAAAGTGGGACCCCATATTGGGTTGACGGACACCCCCCCCAAGTATAAGTACACAGCAAGTGAATACATGTGTTACTGTGTAATATTTGGTAAGTGGGACCCCATATTGGGTTGACGGACACCCCCCCCCATTAGTACAAGTACACAGGAAGTGAATACTCGTGTTACTGTGTAATACGTGGAAAGTGGGACCCCATATTGGGTTGACGGACACCCCCCCCCCCCAAGTATAAGTACACAGCAAGTGAATACTCATGTTACTGTGTAATATGTGGAAAGTGGGACCCCATATTGGGTTGACGGACACCCCCCCCATAAGTACAAGTACACAGTAAGTGAATACTCATGTTACTGTGTAATATGTGGAAAGTGGGTCCTCATATTGCCTTTGGGCCACCCCCCATGCAGTATAAGTACACACTGGTGAAAGGAGCGCCATCTATTGTCCAATGCACGAGTGTGTTATCCCATTGGGAAGAATGTCCATGCCGGCAATAGGCGGCTTACCTTTAATCTCAGAATTTAAATTTGTTCCAGAATTCTGACTTTTTTCACAGTATTTGAACTTTTTCCTCAGGATCGTGTGTTTTTTTCAGAATGTTGACTTTTCTCATCTTTTGACTTTTTTCACAGAACTACATTTATTTTCAGAATTTTGACTCGGTTTCTCAAAATTATCAAGGACTCTCTCTGAAACAGTCTGGAGCTCAAAGGCTTTCTCTCTTGCCGGTTATACCACAAGGTGAGTTCCTTTCTACTTCCTGCTTCTTCACACACATGCTCTCCAGCACAGGTTAGCTTTGAGTGTTAGCCATGCTAATGTGAACACCGACCATATTACGTCCAGAACAGTCGGGCATTGTTTCTGATAGCAGCGTTTCTGATTGGCCCGTGGGTCCACATTTCAGATGTTACGTCATATCGGACGCAAATCTGGATCAGCTCCGTTGTTCCCCGTTTTTAGAGATTTGGGTACGGAGGAAAAGAGAGAGGGTTTATTTCCTGACACTGCGTGAGTTCCCTGACACACGGGAGACACAGCGGGGACACAGCGGGGACACAGCGGGGACACACCGGGGGGGACACCGGGGATGCACCAGGGACACACCGGGGGACACAGCGGGGACACACCGGGGGACACAGCGGGGACACACTGGGGACCCTGGGGACACACCGGGGGAATACTTACTTCCGGGTGTACAATTCTCCGTTAAGATAAGACTTTATTTATCCCGAAGGAAATTGTTGTGCCAGAGTAACAAAACACAATAAACACAATAAACACAATAAACACAGCAGCAACACTGTACACTAAAAGTGCAGCAAAAAGAGAAATTAAACATACAGACAACATGACACGTAGAAACGTAGAAACATAGATGGTCACACAATCAATGCAATCATTAGCAGTATTTAGTAGTTCGTAGTGCAAACAATAAAACGTAGTGGCAGTTATGTAATTGCACGTCATCATAGCATTATTAATAATACTAATAATAATATATTGCACATAGTTATATATAGCAGCGAGTGTATTGCAGTGATTATATTGATATATTGCACATAGTGTTGGTGTGGAAGTTTTCAGCGCGCTTTACTGAGGGGTGAAGAGTGACAGAGTGTGATAGCCACTGGGAGGAAAGACATCCTGTGGCGCTGCGTGCTGGTCTTCGGTGGTCTCAGTCTGTGGCTGAAAGTGCTCCGGTAGGAAACCAGCATGGCATGCAGGGGGTGAGACCCGTTGTCCAGAATGCTGAGAAGTGTCCTCAGCATTCTCACCTCCGACAACACAGCCAACGACTCCTGATGCACTCCCAGGACCTGCTCTCCTAATGAACGTGTTGAGTCTGTTGGCATCAGCTGTCTTCACCCCGCTGCCCCAACACACTACAGCAAAGAAGAGACCACTGGAGACCACAGAGTCATAACACGTCTGCAACATAGTGCTGCAGACGTTGAAGGACCTGAGTCTCCTGAGGAAATACAGGCGACTCTGGCCCTTCTTATAGGGCCTCAGTGTTTTTACTCCAGTCCAGTTTGTTGTCTATGTGGACACCCTGGAACGTGCAGCTGTCCACAATGTCCACATCCATGCCCACGATGGCAACTGGGCTTGGGGCGGTGCTCCGCTTCCTGAAGTCAACCACTAGCTCCTTAGTTGTTGTGACGTTGAGCTGCAGATGGTTCTGACCGCACCACTCCACATCGCTGTCCACCACACTCCTGTCCTCAGCTTCCTGGTCTCCGATGACACAGCCCACAATGGCACCTGAGAACTGCTGCAGATGGCAGGACTGTGAGCAGTGTCTGAAGTCTGATGTATAGACTGTGAACAGGAAGGGAGGGAGGACCGTGCCCTGAGGAGCGCCGTGCTGCTCAATATGATGTCAGAGGTGTTGTTCTGCAGCTTCAGCACTGTGGCCGAGCGGTGAGATAGTTGGTTGTCCAGCTCGCCAGTGGAGCATCCTCCTGCATGTCAAGTAGCTTCCTGCTGAGCAGGGCAGGTCTGATGGCATGGAAAGCACTGGAAAGTCAAAGAACATGACTCTCACAGTGCTGCCTGCCTTCTCCAGGTGTGTGTGCTCTCTGTGCAGCAGGATGGCGTCCTCCACTCCAATACGAGGCTGATATGCAAACTGCAGGGGGTCTAGTGACGGTGCGACCACTGTACGGAGGAGTTTAAGGACCAGCCTCTCCAGCGACTTCATGGCATGTGATGTCAAAGCCACCGGTCTGTAGTCACTGTGTGTGCGTGGATGTATCTTCTTCGGCACAGGAACCAGGCATGTTGTCTTCCACAGGGCAGGGACGGTCATCATGTCCATTATCCAATGGGAATGGACGCTCACATTGCCTTTAACAGCCTCCGACACAAACGCATGCGGTGCTTCATGAGCGTCAAATCCCGCCGCAGATGGGAATACTTTGCAATCAGTTGAAAGCTATTTGCGTCCGTTCATGAAGCTGAAGGAGCTGAAGGAGCCTCGGCGCGGCCCAACTGAACGCCTCGGGACCCTGACCGAGCGTCGCTCCTGGACGCTTATGGAGTGAGAGTGTGTTGTCTGAGCCGTGGTTGTCCTGAGTTCATGTGTGATGCGTTCCAGCTGTGAAAAGGACCTCTCTCCCTCGCAGGTGGTTACAGGCAGAGTGAGAACAATCCTGAGCGCAACAGAAACATTGGGGAATGTTGTCTGTCGTCCATGTTTAAGCACCTTATCTGGCTCTGTGCTGACACAAGCCCTACACGGGATCCGCTCATCTCCTAATGACGTCGTCGTCTTCATCTTTGTCCTCCTCTTCTACCCGCTGCGTTAGCATGCTAGGTTCAAGGCTAACATTGCTCGCTAGCTCAACAACACCGTGACCGCCGCCACTGTTCCTTTTTGAAAAAGCTATTTATTGTTGGCACATGTTTTAATGCAGCCGCCACTCTCTCTTCTCTGTCTTTCTTTTCGCAGCCCCGCTGGGCGTTTGGCTAGCGGCATACATTTCTTCTGCTCACAGGACAACATGTGACATGAGTGAGGGTGGGGCTGTGATTCGGCTATACACCGCCGCCGCGTAGTAATAAAGTAAGCGCATACATAGTGAGACCTAGAGTACAGAGACGGTTTAGAAAATATATGAATTTGACCCGATAGAAAAGCTGTGTCATTTAAAACAATGTATGATGAGTGAGGTTGTGCCCATATTATCACTGAGGGCCCTCTTTGCTCAAGGGCCCCTGGGCAGATGTATTTTGAGTGTGTGTGTGTGTGTGTGTGTGTGTGTGTGTGTGTGTGTGTGTGTGTGTGTGTGTGTGTGTGTGTGTGTGTGTGGTGTGTGTGTGTGTGTGTGTGTGTGTGTGTGTGTGTGTGTGTGTGTGTGTGTGTGTGTGTGTCCAGGCCCAGGTTGCCCATATGGTTAATCGGCCTTGATCCCATGTGGAAACCACCTGCGAGGATTGAAAGATGGGGACTCAGGCTTCAACCTATGACTTCAAGGTGGACTACAGAAAGGGAGCTGACAATCCAGCTGACTACATGTCTCAACACCCTCTACCGTCAAAGACAAGTGAAAGCCCACCAGCAGCAAAAGTCGCAGAAGAGTATAAGCTTCATTGCAACTCATGCAACACCCAAAGCTATGAGACAGAGACACTCATGGGGCGTTTCCACCGCAGGCCTCGCTCGACTTAGTGCGGTTTGGTTAGGCCTTATTAGGCCCGGCTCACTTTATGCTGCGCTTCCATTACAGTGTAGTAGCTGGGGCAGTAACTATAGTAACGCAGTGTAGGCGGAGCCGTGACGTCATCTTCAATGAGCACCCCAGAAAACCAACACCAGCCGTTAGCTGTTAGCCCTCAGAGCTCACAGCTCCTCATCTCTGTTCAGAAACTACACAGAAGTGAAACAAGTACAAACCACAGACTGCCTGTGTCATGGCGAATTCAGTCGCTGCTTTATTTATGTCTGTAGGCCGTTGTTGTGAGTGTGGACGGTCGGAGCATATACTGCGTTAGCTTAGCCGATCTCCATTCAGAAAACACGCATTTTAAAAGGGTTGCTCGTCTGCCGTCTGTCTGCAGACTTGTCAAAGCATTAATTCATGGTCTTTACTAACCGGTATCAGTGTGTTGTTACTTCGGCATCATTTAGAAACGTGTATTACAATTAAATCACGGTCAAATATGTTCATCTTGTTGTAGTTGTAGCATCCTTGCCAGCGGTTCTCTCTCTAGTTTAGCTTACTCAGCCCGACTCAGCCCTGTTTGTTGGCCCCGATAGAACCACGATTTTGTCGGGCCAGAAAAAGGTGAAAAGGTAGCCCCGGGCCAGAACTAGGCCTAGTGGAAACGCAACCAAAAACGGGCCCGACACGATACGCCTAAACCGCGCCATGGTGGAAATGCGCCATTCAAGAGGTAATCTCTCATGTAACTCACAACACATGCATAAGACTGATGAACCACAACACGCTGCCATATTAAAACAGGTTAGACGAGTAAGCAGCGAGCTGACAACGTCACATGCATCAGACATAGTACTACGGGGCACTAGAATAGTGATTCCCACAGCCCTACAGGATAGAGTCCTACAGCTAGCTCACGAAGGACACCAGGGCATCAGGGAAACAGTTTTAATGCACTTTCAGTGTGCATCATATTGTGTGGATGATGTGTTCAAAGCTATCATTGTAATATCTTGGATATTAACAGACAACGGAACAGTTGGTTATTTAACAGGACACTTTATTGCTCCCTCCGGTGGTTCTAACCCCACCCCCACTTACTGTAACTGTCGTAAACATGCCGTAACGTATATGACAACTCCCCTTGAAGTCAGTTAACAATACTATGACATCTCCCTTTTTCCCTTTTAACAATTCAACACATATCAATAACGTAGATATCTTTTCTTTAACAATTCAACACATATCAATAAAGTAGATATATTTTCTCTAACAATTTAACACACATCAATAACTTAGATATCTTTTCTCTAACAATATCAACACATCAATAACTTAGATATCTTTTCTCTAACAATATCAACACATCAATAACTTAGATATCTTTTCTCTAACAATATCAACACATCAATAACTTAGATATCTTTTCTCTAACAATATCAACACATCAATAACTTAGATATCTTTTCCCTAATAATATCAACACATCAATAACTTAGATATCTTTTCTCTAACAATATCAACATATCAATAACTTAGATATCTTTTCTCTAACAATATCAACACATCAATAACTTAGATATCTTTTCTCTAACAATATCAACACATCAATAACTTAGATATCTTTTCTCTAATAATATCAACACATCAATAACTATGACATCTCCCCTTTTTTTCTCTCTCTTTTTTTTTACAATATCAACACCCTTTTTTAAATATTATTATTGAACTGTCCCCTCACAGGTGAAGTTTCTGGACAGGCTGTGTTGTCAGTAGGCCAAACTCCTGTTCACTGGTGTTGACCTCGCCCACTCGCTTTACTAACCCCATAGCTACAGCTACTGGCCTGCTGAGTAGGTTATTCACACTCTGCCCTCTAAGGACGTAGAGCCTGCATGTGTATGTGTTTCCCTTGTAGCTGGTCTGAGTTATAAACTGCCCCAAACCGTTCAATCCACCCCGGGACCACTCAGCACCTTCTCTGGCCTCTGGAGAACCCTTTTTGGCTCCAGTGTTTTGTACACAGTTTCGCTTATGATACTACAATCGGCTCCAGTATCTATTTTAAATTATACAGGTGAGCTGCCAATCTCTATGTGACTGTCCATTCATTATCATTGTGAGGCATGCTATTAACTGAGCCCAGATAATAATACTGTCCATCTTCTGACCCCTCACCCTCAGTCACTTCTCTCACCTGCTCGCTCGTGCACCCCCCTTCCCAGTGTCCACTTTCCCACAGGATGACTTCCTCCTTGCTGGGCAGTCGTCCCGCTGGCTGCGTGGCACTTCCTGTGGTCATTCTCACTCTCTCTCTCTTGGCGCCTCTCTCTCTGTGGGTGCCGCCACTTCTGTGTTGCACCTCTGCTATGCCGTTGTGCTACTTCCTGCACGGCGTAAGCCCGCTCCCCCTGCTGGTTAACTTGAGCTTGTACCTCCTCTGATTGACGCGCCTCTTGTACCGTCATCTCCAGAGTGAGGTTAGGGATCAGCTGTAGCCTCTGAGACAGATCCTTGTCTAGAATTCCCACCACCATTCTGTCTCTGATGTTTTCCTCACGAGCCGTTCCGAAGTTGCAATGTTCCGACAGCTCATATAGTGCGCGGATGAATGTCTCTCGCGCTGCACTCTCTGGTTGAAACATGCCCGTTCATGTATATCGTTGCGTCTCGGGATGAAAAATGCGTCAAATTCTCATTCTCCTCTTCCCCGTAGGTACACGAGCCGAGAATGTTCTCTGCTTCCTTCCCGAGCGCATACACCAGCGTGCTTACATTACATTATTACATTGCATTTAGCTGATGCTTTTATCCAAAGCGACTTACAATAAGTACATTCGACCAGGAAGACACAACCTTGAGGAAAACAAAATCATAAAGTACATCAGGTTTCATAGAGCCAATCATTTCAAGTGCTACTCAACTGGCTTTAGATAAGCCAGCCCTTTATTAGTATATAAGTGGCTTTGTTTA
>NW_027262956.1:0-15000 GCF_902827115.2 Pseudochaenichthys georgianus
CGATAATTAGCACATTTAAGCAAATAGCTAGTTTCGCCTCCAGGCTTCTCATTCCTCACATAAGAACAATGTTACTGAGCAAACACAGAATAGTGCAGCTCTGGAGCCTCAAACTAGAACCCCTACTCAAGGTATTTTCTCAAATGAACTCTGGACCTTGTCCGGAGTTGCCCTGTCACACTTGCAGCACACAAAAAGAGATTGTCTCTGTCAGACTAATTTAACCTATACTGTTAAGACTCACTTGGTTTGGGCGAGGGTTGGGAAGATTGTGCAAAAGCAGTTATTGAGGTGCGTTACGACGCGGTCATGTTGCGGCTCGTAATTTGGTTCGAAGCAACAAAGTATCTTGCTTTCTGTACAGTTTAAGCATGAGCCCCAACTGACGTAAACCTCAACATCTTGTTATCTCTGCAGTGGGATATAATTGTTGGTGTTGTGTAAAAGACCCTTCTTCTTTGAACTCTGGTTTATTGCCAACTGTATGGAAACGTTATCAACACGCTTTCGTTTTAAATGCCCCGGACAATTGGCTCTATCCAAACATCTACTCAATAACAAACTACACAGACATGGTACTATAGGGGGCTGGCAGGATAAAGACATTTGCTTCCGCACACACATCTTAATGGTGTGTGTCTCGTAGTGTCAGGGTTGCACTGCATGTTCTTAATGGACTTTGGAAGACAGCAATAAATTGAAACTACACAAATTGGATTTTGAGTAACACATCAGTCTAGTTTAGCTTTGTGTGTATCTCACTCTCACTAAACTTCCACAAGGGACGTAACATGGTTATAGCTTGAGTCTGCAGATTATTATCTACTGTTTCCTGATTACCCCTAAATGGAAGGACGTTGCAAATTAAGACGTAATAAAACACATTATTCATAATTATGTTCAGAACTTACAGCGTCAACTGAAACCCACAGTGAAGGTTTGCAATGCCTCGTGGGCGTCAACGAGGTCAAGAGTGAGGAAAGGATGGCTAAAAAGGAATAAAGGTATTTCTAAATGTTGCCTGTCCTCAAAGCTAATGTAGCCTTTGTGGCAGAAGGAAAACAATGGAGTGAAAATAATGTCTGTCTTCAGCCAGAGAGATGAGAAATAATGAGCAAATAGCAACAATAAAAGTGGAATAATACCAGGATTAGCAATGGCCTCACAGGCTTCTGTCCGGCTTGCTTTATTATTTACAAGTTGTGTGCTCTGAGGCCTGCAGCCGAAGATAATAATATTGTGTTCGGGCAGCAAAAGCAATAAGGGTAAGCAGAAAACTTCAGGCACAGCCCACATCACTCTCCCTCTCCCTGGTGGAATATGTGCAGGAAGGAGAGGAGGATCATGGGTAGTCATTAGTGAGCTGGAGGTGATGCTTTTAGTGTTTATTGCTAATTCATCTCGTTTCCGTGCGAGATGTATCCTGATGTGATACCGGGGTGCGGCAATTTAAATGGGACTTCCCTGAACAATTTTAATGTAGACGAAGATTGTTATTTTCTGCATAGCTGACTGAAAGCTCTTACACCCTGCATTTTGTATTTCTTTTTTCAAAAATGCTATTAAAGATTTCGGACCGATTCGAAAGTTTTTGAAATCTCCTAACAAGAGATACCTCATAAGACATCTCGTAGCCCAACAAAAAAAAAAGAAGCTTTTGTACGCACTCCAAAAATGCACAATAGGCCTGGGAGACTCGGGTGTATGAAGTGTACGTTTACTGCGTCGTCATCTGGTGTTTATACTTTACAGAATACATTGGACCCATCAATCAACTGTCTGCTTTGTTCTTCGGAGTATTGTACTCACATTCCCAAGGCAGCCATCTGAAAGTTAGAAAAATAGTCGGGATAAGCTGTTTCAGTTTTTTAGAGCACATGCTTCAAAAGCAGGTCAAACACAGATCTATGAATGAGAATTTTGAATCGATTTCTGCTCTCTTAAGATGTTTTTTTTAGCTCAACGGTGAAGTCTGGCACCTTCGGTCTCAAGGAGGCTCTCAGTGTGATGATTAGTCTCTCGTGGCAGACAGAGCTGCCTTTCTTCTTCTCTTTCTTTGACCCAACCATTGTTAAAGCCCCTTTGTGTGCGAGTCTCATGCCTTCACCAGGAGTTCATTGGCTGGCTGGCCTTCGGGGTCACGTGGACTTTGCTTGCTGCGGGGGGGATCGCTTCAGGGCAGAGGGATTGTGCAGAGATCACAGACAAAGTGGGTGTTACTGCTGGGCTCTCTCCACTCTGCCGCAAGCAGATTTAGATCCACAGTGAACCCTTTCTTTCTGTTGCTTTAAGTGTGAGGGGAACGTGCAGGCTCCATAACAGACAGCAACGTTAAAACAAACAAAGGAATACATAATTATTACTCTGGACATTTTACTAGAATTATATATCACCCTTGAGATGATCAATCTTGTTTTTCAAACCCTAACTAAAAATAAACAGAAACTACAATGAATTAAACAAAACGACACAAGTAACCTCTCACATACAGACACTTACTAGCCTACATTGGGCCAACAGAACATACATTAAAGTAAACATGCACATTAAAAGCTATTTGCATTGCATGCACCTATACACTAGTGATATATTATTTCCATATTCAAGTATAATTAGCAGTTAAAGCAGGTTTTTGGGAGTAAAAGACTCCTTCTAAAAATGAAAAAGGTGATAACTCCAAGTTAGATGTGCAGGTTGTTCCATCTGTGAGCTATTTATAATTAACATGTATTTGAATAATAAGACGAATTGAGAATACTGCTTATAAAAATAAGTTTAACCAATGTAAACATATTATAAATGTATCATTAATATTAGTTGTGTTTTTTTGCCTACATTTTCTTTACAGCAAACACTCATTGGTCAGTTTAGTCAACGAAATGCTACCATTGACCAACATTTTCTGCAAACTCAGCTGATGTTTGTGGAACGGTAATGAGACTGTGTTGACTTCCCCTGCAGGATGTCAGGTTGATAATAATAGATATGGGGTGAAAACATTTGTGATAAATCCATTGTTCCCATGCAGTGATTCATTAGTAATTTCACAGCTTGAACACAAACAAACCAAACACAGAGGTAATAATATCTGAGAAATCACAACTGAATCTAAACATGTTTTATTATATTGTGCCTCAAACTGTTTCATTCTGGGTTCATTCATTCCCCCTTTCTCAACTCTCTATTAAAAGGCACTCTCCGGCCCCCACAACAGATTATCAGAAAGAATATTCACTGCACATCTAAATTAAAAAATGGGTGAGCTATGCTTTTTTTAGTGGTAGTATACGTTGATGCTGACTTATGTCATGTTGAAGTTTTAACTGCAATGACAAGTTTCTTGTGTGAAAACATCTCACAGGAAATGCTTTAACATGTCCAACTTGGCATTTGCTAATAAAATCGGACCGGAGTTCCTGAAAACAACAGACATGGACATCTTAAGCTGTCCAAAGCCTCTTTTTCAGGGAATTTAAACCATTTTTAATAGAAAAGATTGTCAAAGCACTGTATTTTTTACTCATTACACTCCACAATCTGCAATCTCTATCATTAAGGCTTGATAGCGTTCAAAGTCTTTCCTATCACTCTCTATTATTCTTCCAGTATGACGTGAATGCTCTCCAAATGATAAGTTAAGTTCCTTGCATGGCAGCCTCCAGCAGTGTATGAATATGTGTGTAAGTAAAGCACTGCACTATAATACATGCATTATCATTATGGACTGCGTGTATCTTACATCAAGGTCAGAAACAGATTGCTGTTTTCTCCCGAGGACGATTAAGGAACACTAATTTTTCTTTGTGACACTGCTGCCACGACACATCAAACAAGACAGAGACATGTTACGGCAATATTTCACATTTAGTGCACTATGATAAACTGCAGGCTACATAATATAACTCAGGTATACATTCAGCAAGGTCTTACATCACCTTGAGAATTGATGTAACTTTCAACAGCTCCTCGCTTAACGACTGAGTGTAAAGAAGAGCTTTTTAACAGGCGTCTCACAATTTCCATATTTGATCCAGAGTTTCTCAAAAGAACACAATGTTTTTGTATCCCTCATCGCAACTGACAGACAAAATAAAAGTGCATCTCACTGAAGCAATCCACTCTTGACTGGCTATGTCTCCTAAGGGAGTCTTCTCCCCGCAACAATGAGCTACTTAGACTGCCAGAGGACACAATGCCTGCGCAGAGAATAGAGATAACAAGAGGAGTTAGATTGGGGGGGATGGATGAGGAAAGGGAGGTTATGAATTTAACAGATGTGAGACATATTGTGCCTGGAATGAATGGAGATATCATAGCATCCAAATTAAAGAAATGATCAGCGCCATGCTTTCATAAATATATAAAGACAGTATCATGCATCACTACAGGCAGCTAGATTACAGAGATGTGATGACTTACTTTGGAGGTTCAGGAGAAGCTAAATAGAAAATAAAGCTCATCAAATAACAAGGTTAAAGATCGAATGTAAGACATGTTTGTGTTGAGTGTCTTTTATATAGTGCTAATAGAGGCATTGTATACAAATGATATAGAGATAAGCTGAATACAAAAAGTGTAGATCAACATTTATTTTATCATTATTTGCTTCTTAAGTGAAGTTAAAGAATATGTTATGAAACTCTACAATTCTCATTTATGCATGTAAATAAAGAAATAAAAAACTATAAATAAGTTAAATAGAGAAATAATGATTCTCAGATTGATGCACCAGAATACAAATAATATATTAATGTCATATAGTTATACAGTGTTTCAGTTCTCATTCATAACACATCATTCGATGTCTCACTATGGGATGCGCCTCATCGCGGAGCAAACAGAAGCATCAATCTCATTACGCCAATCCTGATTGGCTGGTGATCTTGACGTCAGCGTCAGGGAATCCACCCCCTATAAGTAGCTTGCGCTATGTCGCATGCGTCATTCAAACACCTCTTCTCGCTTCAGAGCACATCTCGATGGTAGCCGGGCTAGCTTAACAGTCCACAGACTGAACCCAAAGCTAACTTTCGGTCGACGGGCGCTCGCCGGCTACTCTTCTGCTTTGCAAGAAGACTGTTAATGCTAACACACCAGTTAGTATTACAATCGACCTCGCCGTTTCTTTCCTCGGAAATTAAGGTAAGGTTTTGATTTTTTCAAGCTAACAACACACCTGTTGCTAGCTTGCTTTCCCTCACTACCGACACCACGGTAGCAAGGACGTTTTTTCTTTTTCTCTCACAGAGGAGGAAAAGATTAAAGAATATTAACACACCAGTTAATATTCTTTGAGAAAAAATCTACACCGTCCTTTTTTCTCCGGATTAAGGACAGGTTGGAAGAATTTTTTTTTCCAACCCTCCACCTCTGTCTCCCTCGAAGGGTCCAACAGCCTTCACAGCGGCAGTCCTTCGCCCAAGCTGCCTCGAACCCTGCTCGGTTCAAAGTACCAACACAGCAGAGGTCGCAGCCCGCCCCGAGTCCCCAGCCCAGGCAGGAGACGAGGGCGAGTTGGCCTAGAAAATCTCTGGTTTCGGCTGCAGCCCAGGCGCAGCCAACCCAGAATTTCGGCCAGCAGTCGAAGAAGAAGCGAGCAGCCTGACAGCCCCTCCTTCTCTCCTCTGTGACAGAGCTGGAAGTCCACGGTTCCCCAGCTCTAGATGTGTTCCCGCTGCCTCGAGAGATGCCTCAACGCCATCCTCAAGTCCGCAAAAACACATGTCATAATATTGTTGTTATTTCTCACATAAACCATTTTCCGCTGACGCATCCAGGCTTCATGCCAAGGGCGCAGCTAAAAAAAATGAAAAGAAAAACAATTAAAACAATAAACAGTCCGTCAACTGTTCCCCTTCTGACAGCAGCTACGGCCTCTCAAAACGCGGATAATAGACGGGTCTGTGAAGGCACCACCGTCACGCGCATGCGCAGTGCCGGCTGGGGTTGTGAAGGCACCACCGTCACGCGCATGCGCAGTGTCGGTGGGGATAGTCAAAATGGGGTACCACCGTGTTCAGACACTAGAGGGCCCCATAACACAACAAATAGAGACTCAGAGGGTAAGAGACGTGACATCTCCGCTGGCTCTAACGGTACGTCCACACAGCAGCTTCAGAAGCAACTTCCACCGCTTCCAACGCTTCTCTGCCCATTGACTTTGAATGGGGATGACGTCACTTTGCCTCGCTTTTCCCCGAACTGCATTGTGGGGGAGCGAAGCGAAGATTTCCAGGATGTCCAGGATCTCCAGGATTCAAAAGTTGAGCAATGTTCAACTTTGAAGCTGAGCTGGAAGCGCCAGCCAATCAAACACGTTTATGCAAATCTGACAGTAGAAGCGCTAGCCAATCAAACAGCGTGTAAGCAGGGAGAACCAGACCGCAGTTCATTTCCTCATATTCCAAACGAGAAGTTACGGTAGCAAATCACCCGGTTCTTTACGACCAGAACTTTTAACGGGATACAAACCGGAGGAACCAGGCATGGAGGGAGGAGGCAGAGACAGTGGGTGGAACTGATAGGGTTTCGCCTGTTTGGGGAGTTTATATATATATATTGCTCGCATAAAATCCCCTGGGTTTTTTGCTTTGTATGTCGGGGGCGGGAGATTCATGTGATTGGTTGTTGGTCGCATTGCTCGCAAAAAATCCCAAGCTGTCAGACACGCTCAGCTCCAAGATTTTCAAGATGTTTGAAAAGCTGCTGTGTGGACGTACCGTAAGGAGCATACAGTAGAAGATGCTCACAACATCTGCTTGGGTTTTCAAGACAGTAACATGGGGCTACATACTCCAATTCGCTGTCACCCCCCTCGCTTCTCGGGCATTCTGTATTCACAAGCCCAAGGAGAGTCAGCCCATATTCTAGAGAGAGAGATCCTCTCACTTCTAGAAAAGAGGGCTATATCTATAGTACCCTCCGAACAGAGTCACAGAGCGGCTTTTATTCCAAGTATTTCCTCGTTCCCAAACGGGGAGGGAACGGGATTCGGCCAATACTAGATTTGAGGGTGCTGAACAAATATCTAAAAAGATACAAATTCAGAATGCTCACTCACACATCTCTGCTGCGTCTCGTGCGACAAAACGACTGGTTTACATCAGTCGACCTGAAAGATGCGTATTTCCACATCCCAGTATATTACCCACGCAGGAAATATCTGAGGTTCGCCTTTCAGGGGATCTGTTACGAATACAGAGTACTTCCCTCGGTCTATCTCTCAGTCCAAGAGTGTTTGTACGATGTACGGAAGCCGCGATAGCCCCGTTAAGACAACAGGGTATTCGCCTGGCGACCTACCTAGACGACTGGCTGCTTCTCGCACAGTCGGAGCAGGAGGCTGTTATGCAGACACATGTCCTCGTAAAGCACCTGCTCAACCTGGGTTTCATAATAAACACAGAGAAGAGCATGTTGTGCCCAGCACAGACTGTACTCTTCCTGGGTTTACACCTGAACTCGGTGCCCTTATCAGCTCGCTTGTCAGCGGAAAGAGTGAAAGCTTTCAGACCTTGTCTCGCTCATTTCCAGCTGCGCAAACATGTTCTCTTCAGATCATGCCTGCGGTTACTGGGGCTCATGGCGTCAGCCGTCCTGGTCGTACGACTGGGACGCTTACACATGAGGGAGTTTCAGCGCTGGGTAGCCGCTCTAAAACTAAGTAATGGTTACTGTGAAATGCGTAATGGCACTGCGCCACTGGCTGCACCCGGCTTTTCTAGTACGGGGCGTGCCTATGGGTGCTGTCCTTTCACGGAAGGTGGTCACCACGGACGCATGTCTGACAGGCTGGGGAGGTATTTACGAAGGTCGTCCGGTGAGCAGAGACCTCCAGGGCGCACATACATTACCTGGAGCTTTTAGCGGTGTTCCTCACCCTGAAACGCTTTCTGCCTTTTCTCAGAGGACATCATGTCCTCGTGAGGACAGACAACACGACCACAATATCGTATATAAACCGCCAAGGGGGTTTGCGTTCTCTCCAGTTACACATGCTGGCACGCAAACTGATCTTATGAAGCGGCAGACGTCTCCTCTCTCTGAGAGCGACGCACATACCAGGAGTGATGAACCTCGGGGCGGATCTGCTGTCCAGAGGTGCACCACTATATGCAGACTGGACTACATCCAAAGATTGTGAGTCAGCTGTGGGTGCGTTACGGTAGATCTGTTCGTATCAAAAGAAAATGCTCAATGACAGCTGTTCTTTTCAATGCGCGATTTAAACGCACTGTTAGGCGTGGACGCGCTCGCGCACGGTTGGCCTCCGGTCCTTCTGTACGTGTTCCCACCCCTGGCTCTGATACCCCCAACTCTGGCCAGAGTGAGAGAACAACGCCACACACTTATCCTGATAGCTCCGCACTGGCCTGCAATGTACTGGCTGGCGGAGATATATCAGCTGCTGTGCGGGCAGCCATGGCAGCTCCCACTACGCAGGGACATACTGTCTCAGGCGGGGGGGGGGCGATCTTTCTTCCACACCCAGAGCGCTTGGCACTATGGGCCTGACCCGTGAGTGGTACAATCTGAATACAGTGGGGCTCCCTCAGAAGGTGATAAACACTATTCAGAGTGCGAGAGCTTCCTCCACCAGGTCCCTCTATGACTGTAAGTGGAGGGTGTTTGAGGAGTGGTGCCTTCAAAAAGGACACATCTCTTTTCAATGTCCTGTCGGGGTGATTTTATCATTTCTACAGGACTTGATCGATAAACACAGAGCTTTCTCCACGATCAAGGTGTACCTGGCTGCTATTGCTGCATGCCATGCGGGCTTTGAGGGAAAGACGGCTAGCCAACATCCTTTGGTCTGCCGTTTTATGAAAGGGAGCTCGCAGGCTCCTCCCTGTTTCCAGGTCGCTGGTGCCCTTATGGGACCTGGCAGTGGTTTTAGATGGGCTCACTCTAACCCCATTTGAACCCCTTGTCACTCAAGACAGTGCTGTTACTGGCCCTGGCATCCGCCAAGCGGGTCAGTGACATTCATGCGCTATCTGTACATCCTTCATGCACTCAGTTTGCCCCGGGGCAAACGAGAGTGTTGCTGAAGCCCAACCCTGCCTTTGTACCTAAGGTGGTTGGCTCATGTACCCCCATTGACATTGAGGCATTTCTTCCGCCGCTGTGTCCCTCCGGGGAACAGCAGCCGCATTTGCTGTGCCCAGTCTGTGCTTTACGCACCTATATGGACAGGTCAAAAGAGTTTCGATGCAATGACCAACTCTTTGTGTCCTGGCTAACCCTCAGAAGGACAAGCCCGTTACTAAGCAACGGCTCTCCCACTGGATTGTGGCGGCAATTGCTTTGGCCTATAGGAGTCAGGGTTTGCAGGCACCTTCGGGTCTGCATGCTCATTCGACTCATGGTCTGGCTACATCCTGTGCTTTGTTCAAGGGTGTTTCCATCCAAGATATCTGTGCAGCCGCTCACTTTTGTCCACTTTTACAGGCTAGACGTCTCCGCTCCTAGTGTGGCCCGAGCAGTGCTGGGCACCTTGTTGAGTCAGAGCTCTACCTGTTAAGTTCTGGTTGGTTTGGTGAATTTCGAGATAACCTCGTCTGGCAATACGGGAGCTACAATTTCCCATAGTGAGATATCGAACGGAGTGTTATGAATGAGAACTATAGGTTACTTACGTAACCCCAGTTCTCAGAGTAACATGAAGTGAGATGTCTCACCAGACGGCCCTCCTTGCTATGGTGAAGCGAGAAGAGGTGCTTATTTTGAATGACGCATGCGACGTAGCGCAAGCTACTTATAGGGGGTGGATTCCCTGGCACTGACGTCAAGATCACCATGCCAATCAGGATTGGCGTAATGAAATTGATGCTTCTGTTTGCTCTGCGATGAGGCGCATCCCATAGTGAGACATCTCACTTCATGTTACTCTGAGGCATGGGGTTACGTAAGTAACCTATAGTTTCAGGGGACACTTTATTGCAGAATGATCACTTTGCATACTCGGCACATTTGACTGCTAAAACTCTTAATTCATGACCCTTTGACTCGTGTAAAGGAGTATCTTTTAATTTTTGCATTCATACTTTTAGTTAATTAAAGAATCTGAATACTGTCATCACTGAAAACAGAATGAGATCAGTCAGCTGGAAATATGTGAATGAATCGGTGGATTGGAAGTAAAAACAAAATGCAAAGTCACATTTTAGTAAGACATCAAAACCTTATCATTAAATACGGTTCTCCGCTGAGACACACGAGGAAACGCTCTCCGCTTGTCTGAACCGAAGATCTATGGCGACCTTGCGAAGGACCACGCAGGCAGAACAAAATAATGAATTCACATGTGAAAGGTTGAATCAGCAGTTTGTCATTATATTCATGTGAATGTTTAATCTTCTTCTATATTCTATATGTTATCTGCCCCTTCATGGACAATACATCCACACATAGACAACCAGGGGGATTATCTCCTCAGGCCTCTGGACCCTCTCATCTGACATTTCAGCGGCTCCATTAAAGAACTTCAATTACACAGTCACTTCAGTGACCTTGGCAGTGAGGTCTAATCGATAGATGCCCCCGTTTTTTATTTTGTCCCCCGATCCACACAGGTCAGTCCTCTCCCCTGGAATAAACCCGCCTCTAATTCTTAATTTGACACAGGATTACTGAGCTTTATCATCTTGCTGACAAAAACCTTGCCCATAAAAATAGAGGAACAGATTTATTTAACCTCCTCCTTGATAATTTGGTCCATAGATCAAGCCTTTCGGGGCACCACAGTCTCAAACATATTGACAAAGAGCGGGTTATTGTCACCTGCACATTAGAGTTTCATTGTTATTGCCTTGCTCAAAGCAATAGCTTAGTGTTGAAGCAATAACCCCACATACTGTAATTGTGGTGCAGAACTACGCAGTGACCATAAATAAGGCTGTCAGATTTTTACTGTAAAACCACGGACACAAACACTTCATTCAATATTTGTCTCCCCTGTGCGGGCAGAAGTTTGCGAAACCTGTGTGAATTAGCCCAGCTGAGTTTAAGTTAGGCAAGCAAAACACCATGGAACAAGCCCCGTACTGAGCACCCACCATCATCATCATCTTCACTGCAGCAGCAGTGAGTCTGACAAACCTAACTGCTTCCTAAGAGGAATGCAAAATATGAGACTTGACCCTATTCAGCAGGACAAGTTTCTTGTCTCTGGTGAACATGTGCCAATAGAAGGAGATTGGCATTTTCAGCGTTATTATGGAAGTCTTTACAGAGCCCCGAGACTAACAGCACTGTGCCGAAGAGTACCAGCTGCCACAGCTCTCTCCAATGTTCCCGGTGGCTTCACCTCCAAGGAATCATTACAATTTTCTGTTGTTGTGCCCATTTAAACATCTCAATATTTGAGAGAGAATCAATGCCTGGGACCGGGAGCCTCTCCAGGGGAATTTTGAGCATCAAGTGCTTCATTCTGTTGAGTTTCTATGCAACAATTTATAAAATAAATGACACGTTTTAAAGCAAACACAAAGTTCAGGCAGCAGATGACTTAAATATAATGAACATACTTATTGTAAACAAATGCTGATCTATCATACACATAACCAAGAAGTTCTGTTTAGTTTTTCTTTCAATTTAAAACATTAACCCTGTTTTTTAAACTGTAATGGACGATGCAGTTAACTTTTTAGGAGACACTGTTGGTATAATGCCTTTTTCTGAGCTGCAAAGGTACAAATAGGTGTAAAGAAAGTCCAACAATGGACAACAAGGAGAAAGAGTTTTACTATTTTTATTTGCTCACATTTACTTATTAGTTTTGGTGCCATTGATTACAACAATCCCAGTGAATTATCATTATAGTTTAGTCTGACAGCGGTTTCCAGCTAAATAGCTAAAATGAAGCCTCTGTATGCTGGCTGCATAACTAACTGCAGACTACATAGTTAAAAAAGTGAGAACGATTTATACTACAAGCTTTTTATCTTAGTACTTTCCCCAGCAGTTGATGCAGACTAAAACAGAGCCATGAATACTGGACTTACATGGCAGGTGACGGAAAATACAACAAAAACAACTAATAGTTTTCTTAAATAAAACAATTGAAGCTATGTTTAAAATGAAGAAAATATTATACATTTCTCTCTTGAAATGCCCCTTTCACCCAGATGTTAGCTTTACTTCTACGTGACCATCTTTGAATTTGTTGGTATTACTTACTACTGAATTTTCGACTGACTGTATAAGCGCTGAAGAAACGCACAGTATGATCTTTATTATTAAATAAAGATAATTTATATTTCTTTGCCATTTTGTTTTGCTCAAAATATGGTATGTTCATAAAAGGTAATTGTATTAGTTATACTGCATATTCATTATCATGCTTATTATTCAGTCACACTTTTTTCTCCCAGTCTATCTTTGTAATTTTTTTATTCTCCACTTGAGAACAAAATCACAGCTGCATGTTCAAAAATAATAAGCAACATTATTTAGTTAATTTGAGGTGTGGGAATACTCCCCTTTCATGCTTTAACTGTACCTGCAGGTTAGTTTGACTTCACTCTAACTGCAGTAATTTAAACAAGCTGTATCATATTTTGGGACGTTTGTTTTCTTGTTATTAATGTTTGTGTATATATTTGTAACCCATTAAAGCAGTTCACATACAAAAGCTTCTGCTGCTAGTCTAAATTTCTGGGGACGCCACTGTTGACTTCCCCATTTGGTATTCATCTGTGATTCTCCTTTCATTTGAATACTAGGTGCCAAGTGCAGTTCCTCTGTTCATGAATAACTCATGCTTTACCCAGGGGTTTGTGTCTAATCTTAGACATTTAAGAGAAAAGACAGAGAAATGGAATACGTGGTTTCAGTGTAATTTAAATGAGCAGCATCATTCCTTCAACCTAGCAGTGTTAGAGCACAATTAATTTTTAGGTTTGTAATCACAATATCTGTCTTCAACACAGAGTAAAATCAAACCAGTTCATTATTTGTCCTTAAATCACCTGACACTCTTACATAAGATTCATCTTAAAGGAATTAGGTCACCTGAGATTTAAAACCACGCAGTACTTCACAGGGAGCATTTAGTGATGCTATTTTGTCTACTACAGATGTGAAAAGAAAAATAATTTAATTATGTTTATAAATCTAACAAAGACTAAACTGGTGAGAAAATAACCTTTTTGAGTACCCAAACAATACCAATGACATCAATTTGCATAGAGTATGTGATTTGTCCAGTTAACTTTGAATCCTCAGTGTCCTTCACCTCACTGTCCTCACTGTGCAGCTCCTTCAGCGACAGGCTGCTGCACCCCCGCTGTCTCACGGAGAGATATCTCAGGTCCTTCCTCCCTGCAGCGGTCAGACTATACAACCAGCACAGCCCCTAGTACAATTTACACACGGCATCTCTTGCACGTCTGTCCGTCCCTGGGAGAGGGATCCCTCCTCTGTTTGCTCTCCCTGAGGTTTCTCCCATGTTCCCTTTAAACTGTGGGTTTTCTCCGGAAGTGTTTCCTTGTACGATGTGAGGGTCTAAGGACAGAGGGCGTCGTATTGTCATACTGATATTCTGTACACACTGTGAAGTCCACTGAGACAAATGTAACATTTGTGATATGGGGCTATATAAATAAACATTGATTGAGGGATAGTAGACCACACACACACACACACACACACACACACACACACACACACACACAACACACCACACACACACACACACACACACACACACACAACACACACACACACACACACACACACCACACACACACACACACACACACACACACACACACACCACACACACACACCACACACACACACACCACACACACACACACACACACACACACACACACACACACCCCTTGCTGTTAAATACCAACCTGCTGCTATGTGCAATATGTGCTATATGTGCAACATATATAAATGCCGTTAATAACTGTGCAATATATACCTGGCTGCTAAATCCTAAGAACTGTTACACTAAGAACTAAGAACTGTACCATGTAAATTCCCCTCTGTGGGACTAATAAAGGTATTCTGATTCTGATTCTTCAATGATGGAGCAAATGTTACCATTGAATATAAAATGGGATAAAATTGTAAGATAAAAAAACAAACATCACTGTGGTATACCCGTTTTATCCTGTCAATAAAGGTAGCTAAAGCGTACGTTGCTATAGTCTATTCTTGGGTCGTAACTAACAACATAGACATCATCCTGTATTCAAAAAGAATACTTACAACTTGTGTTTGATACCACAAAATTAATTAGGAAAAAACAATAAATCAATAACAATGATGAATCAAGTGAGAGGTAGGGTATTTTTCTAATAGACTGTGATACAATCCGACTACAATCTTTGCAAGTAGAATTGTATGTGTTAAAACCATAGACTGTACAGGTTAAAACTAGGGCTGTCAAACGATTACAATTTTAATCAGATTAATCACAGTTTAAAAATTAATTAATCATGATTAATCACCATTCGAACTATGTCCAAAATATGCCATTTCTTTATGTATATTGTTGGGAATGGAAAGAAGGCGGATATATCCATTTAACATACAGTATCTATGTTTATTATAACATTGTTCTGCGTGTCAAAATGAAAGACAACCCACACACCTATCAATCATCAAACCGTGGGGTCTTAATTCATTACGTGTTGATTTCTATCAACGGGGGAGTACTTCAGGAAAGTTGACAGGGGGGGGCGGCGGCTAGTGGAGTACTTCGTGACCACAGAGTGTGAACGTTGTGATCAGCTGTTTTAGCAGAGTGCTCCAGTGAAGGGGGGGGAGTCTCCCTCCGCAAGCCGGTTGGCGTAGTTTTGGCACAATTCCGTTGTACAAACCCACGTTAACAGCAGCCTTGTCTGTGCACACGGAGACCGACTCTGTCGTCCGGTGATATAACCGCCTTCTGGAAAGCTTCACAAGTACGTCGGTACCCAAATGTGCTGTGTGACACAAGTGACGGTACGCATTTCAGATTACGCACATAACCTGCGTACC
>NW_027262956.1:20000-55000 GCF_902827115.2 Pseudochaenichthys georgianus
AATCTTCTTCTTGATGTACTGGACTGTTTCCTCTTCAGTCTCTGAGTCACTTCCTGTCTGTGTGAGCAGGCCTCGTAGGAGTTTCTGATTGGTCTGCAGTGAAAGACCCAGGAGGAAGCGCAGGAACAAGTCCAGGTGTCCGTTTGGACTCCGTAAGGCCTGGTCCACAGCACTCTGGTAGAGATGTGTTAGTTTAGGTTTGTCTTTAGTCTTCTGGGAGGTTGCTGGTTCTTCTGCCAGCAGGTTGACTCCAGAGGTGATGAAGGTCAGATGGACATGAAGAGCAGCCAGGAACTCCTGAACGCTCAGATGGACGAAGCAGAACACCTTGTCCTGGTACAGTCTGCACTCAATCAAACAATCAATCAATCAATCAATCAATGTTTATTTATATAGCCCAATATCACAAATGTTACATTTGTTTCAGTGGTCTTCACAGTGTGTACAGAATATCAGTATGACAATACGAC
The DNA here is from genome assembly GCF_902827115.2 of Pseudochaenichthys georgianus. Lineage (NCBI taxonomy): Eukaryota > Metazoa > Chordata > Actinopteri > Perciformes > Channichthyidae > Pseudochaenichthys > Pseudochaenichthys georgianus. Next base: position 20,471 of record NW_027262956.1, read on the forward strand.
ACCCTCTGTCCTTAGACCCTCACATCGTACAAGGAAAAACTTCCGAAGAAAACCCAGTTTAAAGGGAAAAATGGGAGAAACCTCAGGGAGAGCAACAGAGGAGGGATCCCTCTCCCAGGACGGACAGACGTGCAATAGATGCCGTGTGTAAATTGAAAAGATAATACATTTGCAACATAGGTAGTCCAAATGTTTGGAAATGCATGTGTGTATAATAGGAAGATGAATCCACGAGGATATCCATCCAGGACTTATGATCCAGGACCACAGCCACGACTCAAGATCCAGGGCTCGCGATCCAGGACACAGGACCGCAGGATCATCCATGACTCCGGATCCCGGGGTATATAGACACCAAAAAGAAAGACATGTGGGGAAGCTGGGTCAATGGGAACATGAGAGGACACAGGTACAGACAGAGAGAAGGAGGAAGTAAGATGACCCCCGACAAACTAAGCCTATATCAGCAAAACTAGGGGCTGAATCTAATCAGCCCTAACTATAAGCTTTATCAAAAAGGAAGGTCTTAAGCGCACTCTTAAAAACGGATAGGGTGTCTGCCGCCCGAACACAAACGAAAGCTGATTCCACAAATGTGGAGCTTGATAAGAAAAGGCTCTGGCTCCCATTGTACTTTTAGAGACTCTAGGAACAACCAACAACCCTGCATTCTTGGAACGCAATGCCCTAGTAGGCCAGTAGGGTATAATGAGTTATTTAAGGTAAGATGGCGCCTGCCCATTAAGGGCTTTGTAGGCGAGAAGAAGAATTTTAACTTCTATCCTGTGTTCTATAGGGAGCCAGTGTAAGGCAGCCAGAACAGGAGTAATGTGGTCCCTTTTCCTAACTCTGGTTAGTACACGAGCCGCAGCATTTTGAATCAGCTGAAGCCACTTGACTGACTTCTTGGTACTCCCTGATGATAAAGAGTTACAATAATCCAGCCTAGAAGTAACAAATGCATGGACTAGTTTCTCTGCATCGTTTTGAGGCAAGATATGCCTGATTTTTGCAATGTTACGTAGATGGAAGTAGGCGGTCCTTGAAATTGATTTTATGTGGGCATTAAAGGATAAATCCTGATCAAATATAACACCAAGATTCCTTATAGTCTCACTGGAGGCCAAATGAATGCCATCCATAGTTAGTATGTCTTTAGATAATTTGTTTCGTAGATTCTTCGGGCCAAGTACAATAACTTCAGTTTTGGTCGTGTTTAACATCAAAAAGTTTAAGGTCATCCACGTTTTTAAGTCCTTAAGGCAGTCTTGAATTTTATTTAGATGATTAACTTCATCAGGCTTGATTGATAAATATAGTTGAGTATCATCCGCATAACAATGAAAGTTTACAGAATGATTCCTTATAATATTGCCTAACGGAAGCATATATAATGTGAACAAAATAGGTCCGAGCACTGAGCCCTGTGGCACTCCATGGCTAACTTTGGTTTGCGTGGAAGATTCATCGTTAACACGTACAAACTGAGAGCGTTCAGATAGATAGGACCTAAACCAGCCTAAAGCAGTTCCCTGTATGCCAACTAAGTGCTCTAGTCTTTGCAATAGGATATCATGGTCGATAGCATCAAATGCAGCACTGAGATCGAGCAAAACAAGAATAGAGACAAGTCCCTTGTCTGAGGCTATTAGAATGTCATTTGTGACTTTAACCAGAGCTGTCTCTGTGCTATGATGTGTTCTAAAGCCAGACTGAAAGTCTTCAAATAAATCATTGTTTTTTAAGTAATCACACAGCTGTTTTGCGACCGCTTTCTCAAGAATCTCTGAGAGGAACGGAAGATTAGAAATAGGTCTATAGTTGGCTAAAACCTCTGGATCGAGGTTGTGCTTTTTAAGAAGCGGTTTTATCACTGCTACTTTGAATGATTGTGGAACATAGCCTGATAATAAAGACATATTCATAATATTTAATAAAGAAGTGCTAATTAATGGAAAAACTTCCTTCAACAGCTTAGTTGGAATTGGGTCTAACATGCACGTTGATGGTTTAGAAGAGAGAATCATTGAATGTAATTGTTCAAGGTTAATGGCTGAAAAGCATTCTAGTTTACTATCTCGTGTAATATTAGAACTTACGTTTCCGGGAGCTGTTGATAACACTATACTGTTCAAAGGCAAGAGGTCATTAATTTTGTTTCTAAGAGTAACAATTTTATCGTTAAAAAAGCACATAAAATCATTGCTACTGAGTGCTAAGGGAATAGAAGGCTCAATGGAGCTGTGGCTCTCTGTCAGCCTGGCTACAGTGCTGAAAAGAAATCTTGCATTATTCTTATTCTCATCTATTAATGAAGAGTAGTAGGCTGCTCTCGCTTTACGCAGTGCTTTCTTATATTCATTGAGAGTAATATGCCAAATTAAACGAGATTCTTCAAGTTTAGTGGAACGCCATATCCTTTCAAGTTGTCTAGACTTTTGCTTTATTTTGCGGGTTTCGGCATTATGCCATGGAGCTAATCTATGTTTTATTTTCTTCTTTTTCAAAGGAGCAACAGAGTCTAATTGTATTCACAGCGCATCTGTAGCACTATCAACAACATGATCAATTTGGGGTGGTGTACATTTTGTATAAGTTTCCTCCCCTACATGCAGACATGCTATCGAGTTAAGTATTGGTGGAATCTCTTCCTTAAATGTGGCTATAGCACTAACAGATAGGTTTCTGCTGCAGGAGCTTTTGACTAATGCTTTGTAGTCTCGTAACAGTACTTCAAAAATTACTAAGAAATGGTCGGATAAAGCAGGATTATGCAGTTCGACTAATAGTTGCTCAATTTCAATACCATAAGTCAGAACAAGGTCGAGAGTGTGATTATAGCAGTGGGTTGGTTTATTTACACTCTGACAGAAACCAACAGAATCTAATATAGAGTTAAATGCAACAGTAAGGCTATTTTTATCATCGTAAACATGAATATTAAAGTCACCTACGATAATTACTTTGTCTGTTTTAAGAACCAAAGTTGATAAAAACTCAGAGAATTCTGATAAGAATTCTGAATAAGGACCTGGTGCACGATACACTGTAACAAATAAGATTGGCTGCAAAGTTTTCCAGGTCGGATGCGTAAGACTAAAAACGAGGCTTTCAAAGGAGGTATAATTGAATTTTGGTTTAGTATTGATAAGTAAACTTGAGTCAAAGATTGCTGCAACTCCACCTCCTCGGCCCGTGCCTCGAGCAATATGAGTGTTGATATGGCTGGGTGGAGTGGCCTCATTTATGCTGACATATTCTTCATGTCTCAACCAAGTTTCAGTGAGACAGCATATATCAATATTATAATCTGATATTAAATCATTTACCAATATTGCTTTAGATGCTAGAGATCTTATGTTTAAGAGACCACATTTAATCTTCCTGTTTTGTTGCACTGTAGTAGTTGTTACATTTACTTTTATTAGGTTATTATGTATGACACCTCTATTAGGTTTTACCTTAAATTGTCCTTGGGCAGACACACACACCGCTAATATTGGGTATTTTATTGGGTTGGGGATTCCTATGGATGACTGCCTAGGAGAGAGCGCAGAGAAGCGTGTAAGACTGCGACTCTGCCTCCTGGTCTCAACTCCAGTTTGTCATGGATTACGTCCACAAAGCCCTGAAATGTTTGCCCAAATGAGATCTGCACCTTTCAAAGTAGGGTGAATGCCGTCTCTCTTAATCAGACCAGGTTTTCCCCAGAAGGCTGTCCAATTATTTACGAAGCCCACATTGTTTGCTGGGCACCACCAAGACAACCAGCGCTGAAATGATGACATGCGGCTATACATGTCATCATTGATCAGATTGGGGAGGGGACCAGAGAAGATTACGGTGTCCGACATTGTTTTAGCATAACTACACACCGACTCCACGTTAAGTTTGGTGCATTCTGATTGGCGTAAACGAACATCATTACCACCGACGTGAATAACAATCCTACTGTATTTACGTTTATTTTTAGCCAGCAGTTTAAGATGCGCCTCAACGTCGCCCGCTCTGGCCCCCGGAATGCATGTGACTGTGGAGGCTTCGGTCTCTAAATGCACGTGTCTCATAATAGAGCTACCAATAACCAGAGTTGGCTTCTCAGCGGGTGTCTCGCTGAGTGGGGAATATCTGTTAGATACGTGAACGGGTTGGTGGGGACCTGCGGGTTTCGCGTTATGCCCCTTCTGAACAGTCACCCAGTCTCCCTGCTGCTCGGGAGTTGCCGGGGGACGGCTAAGAGGAGCTACCGTTGGCTGGTCCGCACATGCTAACATGGGCTTTACTTTAGCTGAGTTACTTTCTAAGATGCGGAGCCGGGCTTCTATGGCTATGATTCCCGCCTCCAACCTAACAACTATACTACATTTAACACATGTATCCTTACCAGTAAGGGAGGCCGGGAAGTAACCAAACATGAGACAGGAAGAGCAGGAAATAGCACCAGAAGGTGGGGAAAGAGCCATGGCTAGCTATCAAGCTAAAGTAGCTACCGTTAGCAAACCCGAAAAGAGTGTAGGCAACTGTGGAGTTACAGTCGCTAAGAGAAGGAGAGTTGTGAGTGCTTAAGCTGTAGTAACGTGTGATTACAACGTCAGGCAGTTGCCGTGATCAAGAGTTTTAAAACGATCGATTAAGTTAAGTTAATAAGCTATCAGCAACAGAACAGTCACACAGGATAACCCGGAGATAACAACAACAACAACAACAACAACAACAACAACAACAACCGGAAGTTACAACATGCTTACCGCAATAGGTTCCTCTCCTCTCTAAAGACCTGTGTGAACACTCCTGAGTACACTGAGGCTGCTCTGATATCGATGCCACACTCTGTCAGGTCGGAATTATAGAAGATCAGGTTGCCTTTCTGCAGCTGCTCAAAAGCCAGTTTCCCCAGAGACTCCATCATCTTCCTGCTCTCTGGACTCCAGTGTGGATCCGTCTCAGCTCCTCCATCATACTTGACGTTCTTCACTTTGGACTGAACCACCAGGAAGTGGATGTACATCTCAGTCAGGGTCTTGGGCAGCTCTCCTCCCTCTCTGGTTTTCAACACCTCCTCCAGAACTGAAGCAGAGATCCAGCAGAAGACTGGGATGTGGCACATGATGTGGAGGCTTCGTGAGGTCTTGATGTGGGAGATGATGGTGCCGGCCTGCTCCTGATCTCTGAATCTCTTCCTGAAGTACTCCTCCTTCTGTGGGTCAGTGAACCCTCGGACCTCTGTCACCATGTCCACACACTCAGGAGGGATCTGATTGGCTGCTGCAGGGCGTGTGGTTATCCAGAGGCGAGCAGAGGGAAGCAGCTTCCCCCTGATGAGGTTTGTCACCAGCCGATCCACTGAGGTGGACTCTGTGACATCAGTCAGGACCTCAGTGTTGAGGAAGTCCAGAGGAAGTCGACTCTCATCCAGACCGTCAAAGATGAACACGACCGGGAACCGATCGAACCTGCAGATTCCTGCGTCTCTGGTTTCAGGGAAGAAGAGATGAACGAGTTCCACCAAGCTGTACTTGTTCTCTCTCACCACGTTCAGCTCTCTGAAGGTGAAGGGAAATATGAACTGGATGTCCTGGTGGGCTTTGCCTTCAGCCCAGTCCAGAGTGAACTTCTGTGTGAAGACTGTCTTCCCAATGCCAGCCACGCCCTTTGTCAGCACTGCTCTGATTGGTGCATCTCTTCCAGGTGAGGCTTTAAAGAGGTCTTCTTGTCTGATGGTTGTTTCTGGTCTGTGTGGTTTCCTGGATGCTGATTCAATCTGTCTGACCTCATGTTCCTCGTTGACCTCTGCAGACCCCCCCTCTGTGATGTAGAGCTCGGTGTAAATGTCATGCAGGGGTTTTACATTTCCTTTTTTTGTGATTTTCCCAGAAATGAATTCAAACGTTTTCTTCAGGCTTGATTTGAGTTTATCATGGCACTCGGAAATAATCTCTGAATGAAGCAAAAAGGAAAATTGACAATTAGAGGAGATACTACAAATAACTTGTGTCTAAATTAAGGCGTTATTAATGCGTTAACGCCACTAATTAATTTAACGCGATTAACGCATGTGCATTTTTTGTCCTCGGCCACCCCGTAGTTTCAGAGCGCATCGAGTTTAAAATACCGTCTAGAAGCTGATGCTGCCGCCCGCTTGCTGCAGACCACACTTCCACGCTCACCGGCAGGCACCGACTGGCCATCGGGAGGACCGGGAGAGACCTTACATGTATTGTTGTTGTTAGCATCTGGTGCTAGCTAGCTGCGCTAACGGATATAAGGAGCTGTTTAAATGAAAACAGAGGAGCGACATTTCGCCGACAACTGCGCCGAGCACTTGACTTGATGCAGGAAGCAGACAGCGGGACATTGTAGTAGAAGTCAGCACACTCAGCTCGGATAGTGCAGCGTCCAGGCAGCTCCCGTTCGAGCATATGCCTTGAGTTGCACAAAGCTCCAACGATCCATCACACAAACAAACAAACACACACACACACACACACACACACACACACACACACAGACACACACACACACACACACACACACACTTTGTATTGTATTATTGTATGAGAGAGGTTCCAGGTTGTTGTGTTTAATACTCATGAGAATATTTGTCATTGTTCAAATGATAATAAACATTAGCATAAAGCATATTTGTCCACTCATATGTTGATAAGAGTATTAAAGACTTGGAAAATATTCCTCTAAGGTACATTTAGAACAGATCAAAAATGCGCGATTAATTTGCGATTAATCGCGATTAACTATTTTAATCGACTGACAGCCCTAGTCTAAATAGGTTCTCCTAATTCGACACAATAGTAGATTATTTTTCAACGATCAAGACCCTGTATGTTGTTGCATAATCATATGTAGCAAGCCAAACATATTGTCCTTGACAACAATTAATATCCAACGCTGAGAGAGTATTCTGATTAACAGTCGAGAACCATGGACCTCAACCTAACTGACTCTTATTCTGCTGCTTGGAGCTGAGGTATAACCCTGGTAGAGCCCAACCCCTACTGAGGATATATAAACAAAGCTTTGATTCCAGTTATTAAAGTATTGGATGGCTTTACTACAGCATAGTAACAAAGTAGCCTAATATCCACAGAGTAAAAAGCCTTCCCTTCCTTCCAGAAGACAGGTGGTTGGGAAAACTCCAATGACACCTCCTTGCAGATGTAACCACTGGGCCCTTGTTAAAGACTTGAATGGAATCTACAATGGTCCGTCTGAATGTATGAACACTTCTGCATGAGCAATCTCAGAAAGCTCTGATATTTAGAGCGTACCAATAACCTACAGTCTTCCAGATTGTCTATGTTGCCCCAGCTGGTGCCCTGACCCAGAGAGCCCACCCAAAGACTTCAAGAGGTCAAGACACTGTTGAGGTTTCCATATTGAGTTAAATAATTTAAACGAAAGTTAATATAATCAAATGTCATTTTGTATAACCCACAATGAAAAATCCATTATTTTTCACGTTGTTCAGTACTCACAGTATACAACATGTAAACGGTTTGGAAAATTGATAGAGGGAGTAAGGTCTGTTATAGTTTATGTTAGGAAAATATCCCTCGTCATCGGCTTGGTCTTCAATATCAGGATACATGTATTTATTATCCTTGCAAGAATGAAAGTATTCATCACACACAGAGCTGCATGGGACAACTAGTTCCCAGAACAGTGTCCTTCACATGCCTTGAACACAAGAGAGGGTGTTACAGTGACAAGATGCAGAAATACCGGTTCAAAGCAGTATTCAATGTTTACTTCAGACTAGCTCCACGTCAGAAATGAGCATGCTTGATGTCTCTCTCCATAGAGGCTGAATCATCATGTTAATCACAGAGCTATCACCTGCCTCAAGCAGTCCTGATGCTCTTCTGGGTCATCACACATCCTGTCATGCTCACAGCTGCAGTTGGTACCTTTGTAGCATGCTACTCTCATGTTGGAAGAGGACTTTCAGTGTTTTCCTATATAGCTGAAAGAGGAAAAGTGGCAGAGGGGATTTTTCCTTGGCAAGTCAATGTGCGAAAAAGCACACGTCCGATCGTCCGGGACGTGTTATTTACAATATCGGGCAAGTACATTTTTCCATTGACTTGTCCGATGGACAAGTGACGTTTTTCGCCCATATTTATTGACAAATTATTGATAAATTCAACCTAACAAAAGGCAGAACTGTCCCCGCTGACCGCAGCTCTCTCACTCTATTCTCTCTCTCTCTCTCTCTCTCTCTCTCTCTCTCTCTCTCTCTCTCTCTCTCCGTTTAACAGCCTCATCTTTGTCAAACTTTCTTATGTTCTTTCTCTAACACGTAATGAAGGTTATTAAGCGTTTTAGCTCCTACAGTATGTTGTTAATATTGACCGCCATTTCCTTTTTGAAGTGAACCAGCCTCCCTGTCTGTGTCCTCCTCGCGCTGTCCCCAGACTCGGAGGAGCACAAACAAGTCCTGTTTCTCGCTTGAGGCCAGGAAAAGGCTAGTCACTGTGACCTTTGACCTGTGCTGGACTATGGGGATCTGGTCTATATGAATGCACCTGCCCATCGCCTGAGCAAGTTAGATGCCGCCTATCACAGCGCACTGAGATTTGTCACTAATTGTAAAGCGCTGACTCATCACTGTACCCTGTATACCAAGGCAGGTCTGCCATCACTCTCTGTACGGAGGCTCAGTCACTGGTACATGTTTATCTATAAAGCTTTGTTGGGTAAACTCCCGTATTATATCTGCTCTCTGATAACTCAGAGAGTTGCAAGCAACTATTGTCTGAGGTCACATGATGTAGTCTTGTTAGATGGGCCAAGAGCAAGGACTGTCTCAGGTGAGACAGCTTTTATGTGCGCAGCTCCACTTGCTGGAACAATCTACAGCAAACATTGAAACTGAGCATCTCATTCCTCTGCATGTTTTTAAAGCTAGGGTAAATGAAATGCTTGCTGATACAATGGGCACTTGTAAATGTCTATAACTATGTATCCTGTAAATATAATGTATAATGTCCTTTATTGTTTTATGTTTCATGTGGAACCTATATGCTGCAGGTCTCCCTGAAAAAGAGATTTATGATCTCAATGGGACCAATCTGAATAAATAAAGGTTTGAAATGAAATGAAATGAAAAACAGGGATGTCAGTATTGTTTATGAAGCAGGGTAGTACATTATTGAAATGAAAATACTATTTATTTCCATTTACAACAGTGAGCAGCTGGGCAGCTGCAACATGTGTATTGCAGGACATGTGTTGAACACAGACTGTGTCCAACACATGTCCCACAGGCAGGCTGCAGTGTAACATCAGAGGAGACTGGGACAGTTGTACATTCTCAAACTGCACCACTTAGGACTAACTAAACAATGCAGAGATTATTTTTATATAATTTTATTCAATAACCGTAACAAAATGAAACGGTATGAAATGATTCGTAAATAGGAATACAGATTTGACTTAATGTTTTCATAAATATATTTTTCTGCCAGTGAAATTGGCATGGGACTTCTTTTTAACCTCTAAAAGAACAGGAATCGAGAACCGAAAGAATCGGAACCGGAAAGCATAACCGGAATCGTTAAAATCCAAACGATACCCAACCATGGATGGATAATAAGAACCCAACCCTGTGTGATGCAGTAAAATCTTATCGCTGTTGCGTTAGCGGTGTCGTAAAACCGTAGGAAAATGTAAAATATGATGGCGAAAAAGAAGATTCCAGTGGCCCCAATTTTTCACTTGACAAGTAAATTGCCAAACTCACTTTGTACTCTCTAAAAAAAAATCTTACACTGTAAGTACTCTCAAATTGGTTTTGTATTGCAACTGAAGAGGGTGATTTTGTTCCCGGTGACCTCCAGGCCCGCCGGCCTCAGCAAAACAATGAACTCTTGGTCTTTGCATCGGCAGAGACTAAAGTGACGGTTTTCATCTCAATGAACCTCAAAGGTGACCTGGGCAAGGACAGGAAAGAAGAGAGAGTCAAATCTCTATCCAATGGTTTCTTTCAAGAGCTGTTGTAGAGCTGAGCCCAAATGTGTGGTTTGTCTAGCCTGAAGTGAGCATGCCATGTTCCTCTCCTTCACCAAGACCCAACTGGCATTGATGGACCCTTAGAGGATCCAGTGGTGCGTAGACCCTGGTGCCTGGTTAAAGGATGAAGCCCCGGTGTCCTTAATACAGGGGTGGTAGCTTTCTTCCTGACTGGCTCTCCTTTAAAGGTTTTACTACCCCTCACCTGGAACAAATAGCCCTGGGTGACTCTGTCAGAAACTGTTGACCCTGAACACACAGCTTTCAGGGCCCTGGGGGTACCTAAACCACGACACCATGTAAAGATGGTAATTGTCTGAGGGGTCTATCAGGACGTGGCACATTCTATTATCATTCTGATCTACCTGACCACAGTCAAAAGACATGATGCAGGGTTATAAAAAATACAAGTCCCATCTTTGTAACATCTTTTTAATGACTTACCTGCAGGTTCTGAAGGGTGTTTTGATAATTTCTCCTTTAGATCATTCTCTTGTATCTCCCCCAAAACCATTATGGTGACTTTGAACGTATTGATGCAGTAGTTCAGAAACATCTGATCCACTGTGTCCATCCGGTCTGCATCCTCCAGACGACTCTTTGGGATTCCTTCGAATCCTAGGTACTTCTGCTGCAGGTACCACTTGAACTTTTTAAATTCCTCTTTCCCCAAATCTTCCAAAGTTCTAAAAAGGATCTTTTTAGGAGTCTCCATCTTTCCTGCACAGATTCAAAAGGAGAAAATGTTATGTAGATATATTTATAAATATAGGAGAGGGATCATTGAAACAACAAGATTAGGACCCTAGCTATCGATTAGTTTCAGTAATCGGGGGGTGGGGGCTGCTCATATGGACCTCTGAACTTAAATAAATAACGTTGCAATCTGAGATATAACTTGTGTTATAACAGTCAAACGTACATTTTAAAATGTTGAAATAGTATTAGTGAGGAATGTAGTATGTTATTTAGACCAGTGAGACAATATAAGAATGCCTTTCAAAGCGTTTTTACATTTATAATTCCTTGCTTTCATTCTAACCATATGTGTATTTCCAACCCAGTCTCATAAAAAAACGGGTAATAACTACGTTGGTCCACAACGTAGGACGTAGTATTTCTACAAAAACGCCTCTGAAAGTGTAAGATCCCTACGTTTTTTTTCACCATTCATTCCAATGGCTGGCGTCTATGTCACGTGATCTTCACATATCTCCCTGCAGAAAAAAAAACATGGCCGACATTCGTTTATTCTCGGTGGAAAATGCCTATTTTAAGGTTAGTTTGGCGATTAAAATGCGTTTTGATGTTATTTGATGCGAAAAATATGAGTTGTTATTTCAGATTATGTGTGCAGTGGATGTACATGATCTTTAGTTTGCTAGTTATTACGAAGATTACTTCAGGAAATTGTGTCTATACAACGTTTTCATTGTTACCAAGGTGGTTGCTAGGGACGCTGCTATCGATATTATTTCTGTTATGTTGTGTAAAATGGTGTTATCTTTATTGCTACCCCCTTCCCCGTCAATGTATAGTGTTGGTCCACAGCGCAAACGTATTAGTTTAACAAAATCCGCATCTAAAATTGTGGCATAGTGTGGTGCAGAGAGACGGGAGTCGGAGGCGGGGTATCAAAGGTACAAGCTAGACTTTTATTTAGCATCTCAAAACACATGTAAACAGCTCCATGCCCGGGAAGCGAAGACCGGCGGAGACAGGAAGTCCGGCTCACCAACATGTCCGTGCAGAACAATACCCTAACCCATAGATCCGTGGGTGAATAATTTCAATCACCACAATAGATACGTTATTTTCCCCTGTGCAATTCTCCATTTACTCAACAATAACACATCATTATCCTTGTGTTTATTTATTTGTTTGATTAATAAACACAAGTTGGAGTCCGTCAGGACCGAGGGTCGGAGCAGCTAATTTGCTTTACAGAATATTACACCCGGAAGTGAGTATTCTCTCCGCTTCGCTTGACAAACCCCGTGATAGTCCTCAAGCTCTGTGATTGGAGAGTGTGCTCCGAGGGTTAAGCCGATTCTCGAACAGCACTTGAAATGGGATGGAACCACGGCAGACTGTCCAAAACTGGATTTGAACGGGTCCACCGCGTCCCCCCTCCCCCACCCCGTCCCCAGAACTACACATGCTGGCTATTCTGTTTGGCAACATGTTCTCTATGGCACGTCTCTACTGGGAGTTGTAGTTTCAAAAGACGTTTTCGTATTTCCCATAATAAGAAGTTGCCAGTATTAAACTGTGTACATCCCTGGAGGTTTAGGGGACAGGAAACACTCACATTTAAAACATATAATTAATAAACGGGTGAAAATTGCTTGTGCCCATAATGGGCAGCATTAATATATACCCACATGCCAGCTAAGGTCAGAAGAGCTTTATTTAACAGCTGGTCTTATGTCTGTGACCCCTCCTGTTGTTAATTGATAAGCCTGAAACATGCACCTGTCAAGGTTCAGAGGCAAATTTTCCAAATATGGCAGTAGCCATCGATCCTCTTAAGATAAGATATACTTTATTGATCCCAAGTTGGAAACATTTGCGTTACATCAGCATGTGTATAGTTGTAAATATGCAGTGGTGTTTATTTTTAAATCATTTAGTATAATCACACAAATTCTGTGTTTTATATTTAATAATGATGTGTTCTTTATTTATTGATTGTTCAATACCTGACAAGGCCGGAGATGAAAAACTTGGGTCGCAGGTTCCTCAACAGTGCATTACAAGACATCTTTCAATATGTGTGTATACCTCCACCATTAAACTGTCATATTCTGCACATTTCTTATACTATCTACATATATCTTATAAGAGTATAATACATATGTATAATATCAGTTAAAATAAGTGCTTCAACATAGTTAACATTGCTGGAGGTATACACAAAGTTTTACATTCATTGCATAACTACACCGTTTGTGAATATGATATGTCAATAAACCTTAGACAATCTTGAAATCTTGAAAGGGATGTGCAAAATAGTCATTATATACAGTCTTTAATTAACTATTAGTAGAGAATAACGAGTAATGAACATACTTTATAGGGATTCTATTCATATCTATTAATAAAAATAATGAAATTCAATAACATGCTTTAACCACTAGGTGTCCCTTTATATCAGCTGTGCTCATCCAACCGTAGCTTCATCCTCCAGACCAGCAATGGCCAGTGCAGTAGGCTCAGAAGACTGAAGAACGGGGTACCGCAGGGGTCTGTTCTCTCGCCGATGCTGTTCAATGTTTACATCCACGACCTACCTGATACAGCATCCAGTAAGCATGCTGAGCCGACCAACGTGGAAGGCGATGGAAGAGGGTCTTAACGAAGACATGGGCACAATAGTAGCATACCTCCGAAGGTGGCGCCTACAGCTCAGCGTCGGGAAAACAGTCGCAGCGGCATACCACCTTAGCACCAGAGAAGCCAGGAGGGAACTTGAGGTGCGCGTCGACAACAAATGTCTGGAGGTCCAGCAAGCCCCGAAGTATCTTGGAGTGCGTCTGGATCGGACATTATCCTTTAAAAAACACCTGGAAGAAGTCAAGGCCAAGGTGACATCCAGGGTCGCGCTGATCTGCCGCCTCGCTGGAACAACCTGGGGAGCCTCCGCTAAGACGCTGCGAATATCCACTCAAGCCCTGGTCTTCTCTGTAGCGGAATACTGCGCCCCAGTCTGGAGCAGAAGCCCTCATGCGAGAAAGGTCGACGTGGCTATCAATACCTCCCTCAGAATAATAACTGGATGCTTAAAGCCTACCCCTGTGTCCCTCTTGCCAGTCCTCGCGGGAATAGCACCGGCCGGCCTCCGACGGGAGGCTGCCACCCTCGCCCTGGCCAGGAAGGCACAACAGTATGACTGGCACATCCTGCACAACACCACAATAACTCCAGCACCTCCAAACAGACTCAAGTCCCGCCACCCCTACAACATAGCAGCTCAAGAGATGCTCAACTCCACCTCTGAGGACATCTCCAGAGATGCATGGTTGGCAGCAGCTTGGAAGCAGGAGTGGGTGTCAGCCGGGCCCTCCCGAATCCACCGTTACATCTGGGACCCAGGAGATGGCACCATTGGAGGAGACGACCTACCGCGCCGGCAGTGGACCACTCTGAACCGTCTACGAACTGGGGTCGGTCGCTTTAAAACCTCTATGAAGATGTGGGGCTTGGCGGACAGTGCGGCATGTGAGTGCGGTGACCCTGACATGCGTAGCATGTTGTAACAACGTGGAATTAGCAGAATAGGCTATTGTACACACCTGTTGCTCTCGATGTAATCTAGCTGATAAAAGGAGACTAATAAAAGCTACTAAAAGCCTCACGCGTGGCATTTCACTGTCAAGGGGTGCGATATAGCGTGTATGTAATTACATTACAAATACTGACTTGAGCCCCACCACTGTATGGGTTAGCCCTACTATAGATTACCCAACAAAAATACTCTGGCGCCGCCACTGGAGACAAAGCACACGGAGTTGCTCAGTTGTTGGTGGCACATGGAGGGAGCAGGAGGCTCCCAGTGTAAAAGCGTTTTGGAAAGCTGGTAAGTCGGTAAGCGGCCCAGCTACGTTAGCCTTTGTTTAATTGAAGGTATTTTTGAGTTTGATAAGAATAAAGCCTCTTTTTGGATTTGAACACTGCCTCTGTCGTGATTGCTGAACTACTACTTTCCTCTTTATCTTCCCAGTCCTGTTACACTGGTGGAGAATGCGGGCATAAGGACTCTAGTTGTGGTGTTGCAGTAAAAAAAACTAAAAAAGGAAGTTTTTTACGTTTTTAAGATGGAGGATGTACGAAGAGAGTTGGTGCGCATTTCTACTGAGCAACAGACTCTGCAACGGGAGATGATACAGGAGCAGCGGAAACAGAATGCGCTTCTCCATGTGGAGGTCCAAAAATGCCTAACAACAGCCTCCCCTATCCAGAGGGGAGCAACAGTGCAGCCTAACCCAGGTCGATTCATCCCCAAAATGACAGAGTGATGAGATAGAGGCCTACTTAACAGCCTTTGAGCGCACTGCTGAAAGAGAGGGCTGGCCAAGGGACTCCTGGGCTGATCTGGTTGGACCGTTCCTCCTGGGCCCGGCACAGCAAGCTTACTTCGACCTCCCTCCTGACCAAGCAAAGGATTACGTCGTCTTGAAGAAGGAAATCCTGGCGAGGTATGGCTAGAGCTTAGCAGCAAGAGCCCAGCGAGTCAATGACTGGAAATACAAGCCAGAGTTGTCAGCCAGGGCCCAGATGTATGACCTAGCCCGGGTAACCAGAGCCTGTCTGACATGCAACCCCGAAAAGTTAAGTGTTTTAGAGAGGATAATGATGGACAAATACATTCGGTCTCTGCCCTATGAGGTCAAGAAAATTACAAGCCAGCAGAATCCAGCCAATCTGGATGAGTTGGTTAACCTAGTAGAGAGCCACGTGGTCACAGCGGACCTGCTTAAGTCCACACGAACAGACACCGAGTGGGGCCGGAAAGTCAGTGGGGAAGCATCAAGGACTAGACGGGCACGAGAACCGCCACGGGAACCAGAAGAGGTAAGGCGACGACAGTCCTACCTGCCAGAGGGCCAACCGCGTTGCTACCAGTGTGGGGAGACAGGCCACTTTTCCTGGGACTGCCCAGGGAAGGATGAGCTAATGCCGACCGCCCACTCATCTGGTGCAAGGCCGTGCCACCTTCTTGACTCTTGCTGGGTACAGGAAAGCTCCCTGGCTCAAATGATTCCAATCAAAGTAAATGGAAAAGATGCAGAGGCGCTAGTGTGGTGTCCCTCATTCAATCCCACCTCCTCGACCATTTTCCATCTGAAGAGACTGTGCCCGTCTCCTGTGTCCATGGGGACACTAAGTTATACCCCACATGCTTCATCCACCTTACCACGGTTAAAGGCAGCTGTGAGCTGAAAGTGGGGGTAGTTCCTTCCCTACCAGTCCCAGTCTTGGTGGGGCGAGACTGCCCACTATACAAGCGCTTGCGGCACCAGAGGGAGGTGAGTCCCAAAAAGCCCAAGCGTGCCAAAGGAAAACGAGGGAAAGGACAAATTGCCACCCAGGGTACTTCTCCTCAGCAGTCCCCCAAAGTTGTGTGTGCTGTGCCGGAGGAGCAGAGAGGCAACCAATCTTCCAGTGCAGATGAGGCAAATGATAACCCTTTTGTTGCTTTCCCTGGAGACCTAAGCACAGGTGATGAGGAGGGTGAAGTCTCATTGCTTCCAAGTTTAAAGGGCCAGTTCGGGACCGCCCAGATGGAAGACCCCAATCTGTTGCATGCACACAGAAATGTCACGGAAATAGAGGGAAAACTAGTTCCAGGAGTAGGTGAGCTTACATATCCTCATTTCCTAATAAACAATAATCTGTTATACTATGCCAAGGAGGTTGAAGGTCAGCGAAGAGACTTGTTGGTTGTCCCAAAACAATATGTATCCACAGTGTTGCATCTGGCTCACAGCCATGTCCTAGGGGCCCACCTAGGGGTTGAGAAGACCAGGCAGCGGATTGGGAGCCGGTTCCACTGGCCAGGGGTGGTAAGAGCTATAGAGGATTATTGTCGCTCCTGTGTTGAATGTCAAAAGATGTCCCAAGCCACACTTTAAAAATCCCCTAATACCTCAACCAATAATCGATGAACTGCTTTCTCGCATTGCCATGGACTTAGTGGGACCGCTGGTGAAGTCTGCCCGGGGACATCAGTATATTCTTGTGATCCTTGACTATGCAACCAGGTACCGGGAGGCCATTCCCTTGAGGAACATGACAACGAAAGTGATTGCACGGGAGCTGCTTCACCTGTTCAGCCGAGTTGGGATTCCTAAAGAGATGCTAACAGACCAAGGCACTCCCTTCATGTCCAAGATAATGAAGGATCTCTGCAGGCTCTTCAAGGTAAAACAGCTTCGTACCTCCGTCTACCATCCTCAGACAGACGGGTTGGTAGAACGCTTTAACAAGACATTGAAATCCATGTTAAAGAAGGTTGTTGACAAGGATGGTCATAACTGGGACCAGCTTCTGCCCTATGTCCTGTTTTCAATGAGGGAAGTTCCACAGGCTTCAATCGGGTTCTCCCCCTTCGAGCTGCTGTATGGCCGACAGCCCAGAGTACTTCTCGACACCGCGAAGGAAGCCTGGGAGGAGCAACCAAGCCCCCATCGGAGCCTGATTGAGCATGTAGAGACGATGCAGGCGCATTTGAAAGATGTTTGGCCCGTGGTGAAAGAGCACATGGCTCAAGCCCAAGAAGCCCAGAGGAAAGTGTATAACAGAGGTGCCCAACCGCGTGAGTTCCTGCCCGGAGATAAAGTGCTTCTCCTGGTCCCCACCACAGAACAAAAATTCCTGGCATCGTGGCAAGGTCCCTATGAAGTGGCAGAGAAGGTGGGACCAGTCAATTACAAGGTACGCCAACCTGGCCGTCGCAAACCATCCCAAATATACCATGGTAACCTGTTAACGAAATGGTACGCCCGTGAGGCACTGCTGTGTTGTTCTTCCCCGGTTGTGTCCCCCTCTTCTCCAGACAACGAAGGGGCCGAAGTTGAATACGGTCCAGGGCTATCCAAAGCTCAGTTACAGCAAACGAAGGAACTGGTTCAGCAGAGTTTGGATGTGTTCTCACTACGACCTGGATTCACAACGATGGTGGAACACCAAATCCACACAGAGCCGGGTCAAAAGGTAAAGATGCGGCCCTACCGGGTGCCGGAGGCAAGACGGGCGGCCATTGAGCAAGAAGTGCAGAAATTGCTGGATGTGGGGGTAATTGAAGAATCTCACAGTGAGTGGACCAGCCCTGTCATTCTGGTTCCTGAGCCAGACCAAACTAACAGGTTCTGTAATGATTTCAGAAAATTGAATGAAATCTCCAAGTTACGGTTGCTGTTTGTCTGGTCATTAGTCTGCCTGTGAGTGTTTTCAGCTGTGTGTGTGTTCATGTAAATGAGCTGTGTGGTTGCCCCAACATCATTGGCTGCCCATCTCCTGGTCCGCCTCTGAAGATGGGGATTGGATTGACGTCGTCCAGTCGCAGCGCACAGGCGGCGCACACCTGCTGGGGAGGAGTACAAAGGCTGAGGACTATCACCACTCTGGAGGCTCTGCTGTGTGAGCGGAGGCCTCTCGCTTGTTGCTCTCGTTTGTGTGCAACTGTGTAACCAGTGGTTAACTAGTGTGATCTTGTGTGTTAGTAGTGCCTAGAGTAGCTTAGTTAGAGGTTAGAGTAGTTTAATAGGGTGTTTAGAGTAGCTTAGGTTTTTGTGACTGTGTGTTTTGGATAAATTCCCTGTGTTAGTCTGTACCACTTGTAAAGTGAGGTTTTGTTTAGTTCTTATTTAGTGTGAGTGTTATTTCTTTGCATGTACACAGGCTCCTTTTTAAGAGTCCTCCCTTTGTTTGGTTATTTGTCAACCTGTGCCCTTTTGGCCCTTTTTGTTTGTTCAGACTGCACGCCTGCCATTTTGTTTACCGCTGCTATTATAAATAAATCACTTATAATTAATACCAATACCACTCTGGTCGTGTCGCTTCCCTTTGGTTCCCCTAGCCCAATAGGGAACGTAACACATGGGGGCTCGTCCGGGATATATAACACGTGGGGGCTCGTCCGGGATATATAACACGTGGGGGCTCGTCCGGGATATATAACACGTGGGGGCTCGTCCGGGATATATAACACGTGGGGGCTCGTCCGGGATATATAACACGTGGGGGCTCGTCCGGGATATATAACACGTGGGGGCTCGTCCGGGATATATAACACGTGGGGGCTCGTCCGGGATATATAACACGTGGGGGCTCGTCCGGGATATATAACACGTGGGGGCTCGTTCGGGATATATAACACGTGGGGGCTCGTCCGGGATATATAACACGTGGGGGCTCGTCCGGGATATATAACACGTGGGGGCTCGTCCGGGATATATAACACGTGGGGGCTCGTCCGGGATATATAACACGTGGGGGCTCGTCCGGGATATATAACACGTGGGGGCTCGTTCGGGATATATAACACGTGGGGGCTCGTCCGGGATATATAACACGTGGGGGCTCGTCCGGGATATATAACACGTGGGGGCTCGTCCGGGATATATAACACGTGGGGGCTCGTCCGGGATATATAACACGTGGGGGCTCGTCCGGGATATATAACACGTGGGGGCTCGTTCGGGATATATAACTTAATTCCTGGGGTTATAAGTGGTTTTTTATTGCTGAAAAAAATGTTGGTAAGGTTGTGTGCAGTTTAGCTGAGTATGGCAACTTTTGATTTGGAGTGGTTTTTGGTCTGTCCTTCTCATGAACAGGTAGTTCAGTGTCGTAGAGACGATTTATATGAGATAGCGCAACATTTCAGTCTCGCGGTGAATAAACAATTATTAAAAAAGGAACTAAGGGCCTTAGTAGTGGATGAGTTGGTGAGGAAAGGGTTACTAGTACTGGCTGCACCTGCTGAGCTCACTGTGTCTGAGGTCCTAACTGAAGATACGTTAAGGCAGAGGCATGAGGCAGAGTTTATGTTTGACAAGGGAGAAGGTGGTGACAGTGAGTTATAATATTCATCGTGTCCTTTCTACTCTATATGCATATATTCCTGTATATTGCTTTTATTTTTATTTAATGTTTATAGGAATTGTTTCAACACATTTCAAAATGTGGGATGAATGAAGTGTCTGTCTGCCTGTCGGTCTGTAGCCTCATCCCAATACCCCTCCTCGACTCCTCTCTTCCCCTCCCCCGGGACTTGACCCGGAAATCGATCAAGGCACGCCATTTTGAAGGATGTCCCAATAGCTGAAATGCACACGGAAGAGTCGAGGAGGGGTGCGGGAGGAGACCATGGAGGAGACGAAAAGGGAGGATACACGAGAGACTACGCGGTGTTTTCACTAAAGCCCCGCCCCCACCTTCACAGCTGGTCGGTTTCAACAGAGGAAAACCGACAACTGGAAGATGAGTGGAAAAGTGTCACATATGTATAAGTGCTCACAGCTCCGTGGGAATTATTATGTGCAATTCATTTCTATTACTATAATTATATTTTTATTTAAATGGGCTACATTTTACACCAAAACGGAACACAAAAGCAGGACCAACCATCATACATTGAATTCCTTCACTAACAAGAGAAAGATTCATTTAAATAAATATTTAACCACAAATGGGCCGGTTCTAAAGGGTTATTCAGTTAACCTGATGAGAGGGGGTACAGCTGTGCACATGTCATCATTAACAGAAGTCGTTTAAGAGTGACGTTTGAGTGAACGAGGACGTCCCAATTAAAACCTGAGGACTCCTCTGTCCTCGCATCACCTCCTAGTGTCTCTCGCTCGCATCTTACGGAGGCGGAGCTAAGATGCAAGGAAGGGACGCGAGTGAGGGAAAGGAGGAGTCGAGGAGGGGTATTGGGATGTGTGTAAAAAGACTATCCACAAGCAGAGATTTCAGATCCACAAACGCATTTTTGGTCGACAAATACAAAATGGATTCACAAATGCCTGATCGAAAGTTGTAAATGTTAAAGAGATATTCAAAGATCCTTTTTTTATTTGTATAAATATTTTTCTCTTCAGTGAAAACAGGTCAGTGTCAGTGTAGGAGGATGGCTGTATCTCAGCCCTTCTCACTTCATCCATGCACTTTAGTTCAGAGTATTAAGAGTTAAATAATAAATACTTCTCAGTCACATGATCAGAGTTGGCAGACCGGTTCTGACACACCCTGCATTTTTCACTGATGATGTGTGTTCTGTATGTTAGTGATCTAAGATAACAATCAGACTGCTGCTCATTCTTAATATATCTACACGAGTAACTTTCTAAAAGAAACATTTGATTAAGGATGTCACATTACCAGAAAGTTAGTAGATACTTATACTTGTGAAATTCCTCAATATCTGATTAATTACCACTTTAAAAGATGGCGTCTGCTTTAAAATCTATTTCTTAAAGCCGACTGGCCAAATACTTTTGTCTTTAAAGGCCTTTTTACAAAATCTCTCCCTGTTCATGCAACATAACTATTATATTTATCCCCAAGTCTTTCATTCCAAACATTAAAAAAGTGTCTGAAACATTCGAATTCGTTTTTCTTCGGTTAGAACATGTGTTAATGCACCCACATGTTTCTGTGTTTAACTCTTTCTACATTCTGTAGAACGGATGCATTTTGGCAGATTTATGGGTGCAGATAGAAAATCATCATCTGAATCTTTACAACTTTTTTAATATTTACATATTTAAATGATGGCAACAGGTTTAAGATAAAGAGAAAGGATAGTTGACATGTTGTCTTCCTTTGGGGACCCCTGATGTCTGAGAGGGCCCCAAAGGAGTGTAAAAACACCTCAGAGTCACGTGAGAACCGGTGTAACAGATATAAGGAACCCAGTCAGTGAGAGGTGATGTAGTTCTACTAGCTGACCACTAGATGGTGCTAACTGACCCTCTAATGAAATGAAGATTAGCTCTGATATATGATGTGATATGTGATGCATGTCTGCCTGATCACACACATTGGGAGATATGTAATTTGTTGTTGAATGGACTATGCACTACAACTAAACTGCTTTCTCAATACAGTTTCAACAAAAGTCAGACTTATGTTTAGATAACAGAACATATTGTTGATCATTGGCTGAAAAAAAATATGGTTAAGTTATTTAAATGATTCCGGTACAGACTATTATTCAAACGATGTTCTCCCTACACGGTATTTTCTGGACTGATGTCAGAGTAGGAGGATGGCTGTATCTGAGCCCTTCTCACTTCCTCCATGCACTTTAGTTCAGAGTCTTAAGAGTTGAATAATAAATACTCAGTCACATGACCTGAGTTCTTAGACCGGTTCTGACACACCCTGCATTTCCACTGATGATGTGTGTTCTCCATGTTAGTGATCTACGATAACAATCAGACAGCTGCTCATTCTACCTGAAAAACACTGACAACAGAACATGGACATCTGTCTAAATTCATTCTGCCTTAACTCAGAGAGAAACACAATATTTCAAACCAACCTGATCTCACCAGAATGCGTGACTCCACCACGACCCCTTAACACCGCATTGCGTGGTGGAGTCACGAACTTTGTTACATTTACGTGTCGGCACCACGCAAACAACCCCAATGTAAAGTGAATGAGGCTCCTTTGTCGTGGTGCACACACGCATTTCTACCACATCCTGCAGTGAGCTTTTATTCTATAAAACGTTTTTAAAAATCTACTTTATAGCTTGTAGTAACTCACGGGAGGCTTCTTTTATTTTATTTGTATTCATAATAATTTTTATTTTTCGTCAGAATGTATTATGGTGCATTAGTTACGAATTTTTGTTCTCAAAAAACAGTGCATTGTGGGTAATGCAACTGTGATTTTTATTAAATTAGTTTGTTTTTAAGGAAGGCCAGAGCTTCAGCTGTGTCCAATAGATTGTTCCCTTTAGTTAACGTTTTTTAAAAGAACATTATATTCCGAATTGATCCTGTCCCCTTTATTGTATTACGGAGAGCAATGTGAGCATCCATTCCCATTGGATAACGGAGGATTTTACACCCGGAAGTAAGTATTCTCCTTACTGTCGATTGATTTTACAATGATATCTGCACTACTCATCAACTCAAAAACACCAGATTATCCTTGTTAATTACACAACATTGATTGGTTTAAATTGTGTGCAATGCTTTTGTAATTTCCCCCTTTGATTCGGAGAAACAAATATTTGTTCAGTTTAGGATGGCCGAAGACACTACACTACCCAGAATCCTCAGCTATCGTTTGGGACTACACCATGTGCTTTGCTTGACAAACCCCGTGGTTTGTCCTTAAGCTCTGTGATTGGATGTTGGAGTGGCAGTGCGCGAAGTTTACGCTGAGCGACAAACAGCATTTTGAAATGTAATGAAACCCAACGACGGCACGCTATTCAAAACAGGAATCGAACGTCTCGAACACAATAAAACAGATACACAGAAAAAATAGTGCAAGTCAATACAAAATCACAGTTGTATTACCCACAATGCACTGTTTTTTGAGAACAAAAATTCGTAAATAATGCACCATAATACATTCTGACGAAAAATAAAAATTATGATGAATACAAATAAAATAAAAGAAGCCTCCCGTGAGTTACTACAAGCTATAAAGTAGATTTTAAAAACGTTGTATAGAATAAAAGCTCACTGCAGGACGTTGTAGAAATGCGTGTGTGCACCACGACAATAGAGCCTCATTCACTTTACATTGGAGTTGTTTGCGTGGTGCCGACACGTAAATGTAACAAAGTTTGTGAGTCCACCACGCAATGCGGTGTTAAGGGGTCGTGGTGGAGTCACGCATTCTGGTGAGATCAGGTTGTTTCAAACAGATATTTAGAATCAGCATGAAGACACGCGTCCAGGTAAACAGAGACACAGCACAATGTGATCAGAGTGATGATGAGACGGGTTCCTCTGGAGGATTCTCACCTGCTGAACTCTCTCCAGGTCCACTCACAGACTCTCTTCGTGTGTGGAGGAAACTCAGCTCTTCCTCGTCTGTCCTGTGTCTGCATGCATCTGATCTGAGGCCGCCGTCACACCCTCACAAGCACACCTCAGAGTCACGTGAGAACCGGTGTAACAGGGACGAGCAGTCAGAGGAGGAAGAGCAACACCTGAGCTCAAATATATTTGCAAACAAAATACACAGCCTGTAACATTTGACGTTTGATTCCCATCACTTTATAAAATCAAAACCATCAAACTGGGCTCTCTCTCTCTCTCTCTCTCTCTCTCTCTCTCTCTCTATCTCTCTCTATCTCTCTCTCTCTCTCTCTCTATCTCTCTCTCTCTCTCTCTCTATCTCTCTTTCTCTCTCTCTCTCTCTCTCTCTCTCTCTCTCTCTCTCTCTCTCTCTCTCTATCTCTCTCTATCTCTCTCTCTCTCTCTCTCGCTGGGCGTGGCTGATCTATATTTGGACTTGCTACTCACCTTCACCTGTTTTTTCCGGCTGTTTGCTTCCCTGCCCTGAGGCCTGCACTACGCACCTGTTGAGCCCTGAGCCTGTTTTTCAGGTCTCAGGCTCCATAATGACATTCCCAGAACAAATGACCATATCTTCTAAAAGGGTTAAGTTAATACTCTTTTTCTCAAAGTAATGATAAACCTGTGAGTTGGATGTAGAAAAGTCAGAATCAATATAGATGTTTTTATTTTAAAGAAAATTCAGATTGAACATAGTAAAAACATTTAAATTATAGTTTCCGTCCAAAATAAAAACCATTACTTATAGTGAAAACTACCCTTAGATGATGGTATGGTAGACTAAGAGCTTTATGAATCCAAAGTACAACATATAATAAGTACCCTGTATCAAGATTGATGCAAAACAAGTGAAATCTGACCTTTTTAGACAGGTTTAGAAAGCAAACCCACCTCTGGGGTCATTTGGGTTTATTTGCCGTATCTCTGGAACCCATTGGTCGATTTTGGTGATTGACACCTCTTTTGAACCGTAAGAGCCAATAGAATCGAGAACCCTACCCCTCCGTGACGGAGTGAACTCCATCTGTAGCCACACTCACAGCTCAACGAGGCTCCCTCCTGTCAGGTGGAGGGAGTAAACACAGCAGCCAGCTTTGGGACGGCCTCCCCTCTCTCCGGCAGAAACAGGAAGTGCCGTAACTGTTTGTAACAACGGTTTCAAATCAGCATCTCTTAGACAAAAGGTTTAAATGAATAACTCAAATAAAACTCCAAACATCTTTCCTTGTGTTTCAAAGCTCTTTTAGTTTTAAACCTGATGTTTATAAGCTTCTTAGTTTTTGCAACGGTCTGTAAATATACACAACTTTATAATAAAATGCACACATTTACCTTTTTCTAGACTAAACACAGGTTTGATCCTAAATTAAAAACACATGAGGTCATCATGAGGTCGCTAACATCGCAGTTTATCAGGATGTTTGATGGAACTACTTGTAAACAGCTTGTTTCCTGACGGACACACACAGCGTGACTCCGGTCAGGTAGAGACCGGTGTCACTACCCGATCCGTCCCCCTGCCCGATCGGTCCTGCGCATGTGTGGGATGGTCCGCCATATTGGACAAGTCCGGACGGCAACCCAAGATGGACACTTGACACAGTGGCTTTTAGCAAAGCTCAAAAAATAGTTATTGTTATTACAACGTGACTTCACTATTATTTAACAACTCTTTTTATTGGGTTCTTTTATTTAGGGTTAAGCACATTGTCAGAATAAGTGAGAAATGGATTTAACTTCTGTTAGACAGCCATATGCCATACATTTTTGCATACATTCACAGTAAATATGTATTCAGTATGATAGCTGTCTAACAGAAGTTAAATTCAT
The DNA here is from genome assembly GCF_902827115.2 of Pseudochaenichthys georgianus. Taxonomy (NCBI): domain Eukaryota; kingdom Metazoa; phylum Chordata; class Actinopteri; order Perciformes; family Channichthyidae; genus Pseudochaenichthys; species Pseudochaenichthys georgianus. The sequence goes on from NW_027262956.1 coordinate 45,886, forward strand.
TTCTCACTTATTCTGACAATGTACTTAACCCCAAATAAAAGAACCCAATAAAAAGAGTTGTTAAATAATAGTGAAGCACCCGATCCGTCCCCCTGCCCGATCGGTACTGCGCATGTGCGAGATGGTCCGCCATATTGGACAACTCCGGACGGCAACCCACGAATGAATTTAACTACAAGTACATTTATTGTGCAGCTGTTTCTAATATATCTGCTCCTCCATAGCAAATGTAGATAATGGAGACTAAATATTAGACACATAACGACAACCGCAGCACAAAGTAGAGGCTCAAAATGAACCACAGAATGGGGTGAAAACAACTAAAGTCATCAGAACAAGCCTAAACCGTAACCCTAAAGTAATCTGAACTAGTGTCGGCATTTCCTGCAGCGAGCCCCACGGACCCTTCGGCGGGTCTGAAACCACAACATCTGCAAGCAACAGTGTCTGAGCTTCTTAATATTTAATAAACTAAGAATGTTTCATATCCGTGTAACGGGAAGAAACTCAGCTAACTGATGATTTATTTATTTTTTAAACCACAAGGCTAACGCTGAGCCTCTGAATTAGCCCTGAGCGAAAAAATCTTAGCGCCGTAGGCACAGAACTCTAGCTATACCGATCGATATACTTATTGGATCTGCACAAACAAGCTTAGCTAACATCCTGAGAGTCCACAGATTATAGAATTATAAGGATCATCACTGAGCGATCAGAACTCGTGACAGGGGAAGCAAATACAGACAACACACGAGTAGCTTTAGGTAGCAAAACACGGAGACATGCTCACCTTCGCTGTTATTCGGATCAAAAGCAGGGTAGCCAACTCTCACGCATCTGGCGTGTGACACACACTTTCACTCTCAATCTCACGCTCTCACGCTGCCCAAACTATTCTCACGCCAAAAACAAGATGAACCGGCGATCGTTTTTGGTTGGTTATTTACAATGTGCTTGAGCAGCTGTCAGCTCAAGCTGTCGATCCGCTCCCTCTTCGCCCCCACCACAATGCAATGCCAATGCACACAATAAAACAGTGGAAACAAACATGTGTTTGACTTTCATTAGTGAATGAAAATATGTGCCCTTTATAGTCTGTGTCCAATATTGTGTATTTGTATATATTGTATATATATCCTATATATATGCTAAGGTCCCGCTACTGACACAATAGCAGTCATTTAGTGCGCAGATGTGTAATTAAACCCATGATATCAAAATCTGACTCCAGCCAGGTGCCCAAAGTTGGCAACCCTGTCAAAAGTCGTGTTCAATGGCATTAAAACGAGAAAAAACGCGGCTGAAGGTTAATCCAATGTGTCTGTCACTTTGAAAAAATTATGGATGATCCATAATTCAATTTGTATGCAAAAATCGGAGAATAAAAATTAGCTGCTAATGGTAGCCACCAGAGGATAGCGCAGCTTCCGGTTTTTCTTCTCATTCCTGCATCAATGCCCCCCCCCCTCTGTGTCCTGCATGTCTCGAGTTTCGTACTTCGCCGTGTTTGACGGTAACGGAGGAGCTCGAGCCTCTCGCTTCGCTGCGGAGAATCTCCACCTCAACCTGGCCAAGAACTTCCCCAGCGGTGAGTCCTGAAGGTCACCTGTTATGCTGAATCCACTTCTTCATGTCTTTTCTACATAGACACGAGTCACTTCCTCCCACACCTCCTCCTTCATGGTTCTATGTTCTCTTCCAGGAGAAACGGAGAACGTGGACCGGCTCATAAAGAAATGTCTCCTGGACACTTTCCGGCAGACGGACGAAGATTTTCTGAAGAAAGCTTCCAGTCAGTGAGTTCAGCTGCTCAGCTCAGGAACATACACTTTAAAACAACTTACCTTATAATTCCATAGACTTAGTTAAGATGTGCATCACGAATAAGGGTCTGGAGACTTAGTTAAGATGTCCATCACGAATAAGGGTCTGGAGACTTAGTTAAGATGTCCATCACGAATAAGGGTCTGGAGACTTAGTTAAGATGTCCATCACGAATAAGGGTCTGGAGACTTAGTTAAGATGTCCATCACGAATAAGGGTCTGGAGACTTAGTTAAGATGTGCATCACGAATAAGGGTCTGGAGACTTAGTTAAGATGTCCATCACGAATAAGGGTCTGGAGACTTAGTTAAGATGTCCATCACGAATAAGGGTCTGGAGACTTAGTTAAGATGTCCATCACGAATAAGGGTCTGGAGACTTAGTTAAGATGTCCATCACGAATAAGGGTCTGGAGACTTAGTTAAGATGTCCATCACGAATAAGGGTCTGGAGACTTAGTTAAGATGTGCATCACGAATAAGGGTCTGGAGACTTAGTTAAGATGTGCATCACGAATAAGGGTCTGGAGACTTAGTTAAGATGTGCATCACGAATAAGGGTCTGCGAATACATAGGGGGAGATTTAGAGGAAACATCTATAAATTCAAAGATTAAAGTTTTACATTAACGAGAAATAACTAAATAAAAGATTAACCTTATATCCTCGGGGGAAATTCAGTTTCTACACACACACACACACACGCACGCACGCACACACACACACACACACACACACACACACACACACACACACACACACACACCCCTGTGATTCTCATGTGACTCAAATACTGGACATAAAAAACGCTTTTCCTACATATATATAGATATATATATATTGATATATATATGTTCATTTGTATTCATTTCTTATTTTAAAGTTATTTAACTGTATATTATTTTATTTATATTCTTGAATTTTATCTTAAATTGTATTCATTTCTAATCTGTTTTTCATTCTTACCCTGTTGCTGTTAAACTACTGAACTTCCCTGCGGGGATTAAGGAAGGTCCATCTTATCTTATCTTATCTTGTCTTGTCTTGTCTTATCTGGACCGCCTGGCTGGCATTGGGATCACTGGTGTTGCACTCTCCTGGTTCTCATCATACCTCACTGACAGACAACAGTTTGTACAACTCGGTAATCACAAGTCACAAGAAAGTGCTATTTCACTGGGTGTCCCCCAGGGGTCAGTACTGGGTCCACTCCTATTCATCATATATCTCGTCCCCCTGGGAAAAATCCTCCGTCACCATGAGGTTAATTTTCACTGCTACACCGATGACACACAGGTCTACATTTCCTCTAAACCCACCACTGCCCTCCCCCCAACCTCCCTCACCACCTGCCTTGAGGACATCAGGAGCTGGATGAGCAGGAACCTCCTGAAGCTTAACGGTAGCAAAACTGAGGCCCTGCTCATCGGCTCCAAATCCACCCTCACCAATTCACATATCACCCCAGCATCAAACATCATCATCGACGGCTTCCCCATACCATTCGCTGCCCAAGTGAAAAGCCTCGGTGTCATTCTGGACGGCTCCCTCTCATTCGCACCACACGTAAAAAACATCACCCGCACCGCTTTCTTTCATCTTCGGAACATCTCCAGACTCCGCTCATCTCTGTCCCAACTCAGCACTGAAATCCTGGTCCACTCATTCGTCACATCCCGGATTGATTACTGCAATGCACTTCTGACTGGCCTTCCCATCAAGCTCCTCAATAGACTGCAAATAATCCAGAACTCTGCTGCCCGGATCATCCCCTGCACCAACTCATCCGACCACATCACCCCCATTCTCACTCAGCTACACTGGCTTCCTGTACGCTACCGTATTCACTACAACAATCTTCTACTCATATACAAAGCTGTCCATAACCTTGCCCCCATTTACATCTCTGACCTCCTTCAGGAGTACACCCCCTCCCGCACCCTCCGCTCTTCGTTCGTAGGACTTCTCACCGTCCCAAGCTATCGCCTCAAAACCATGGGTGCTCGAGCTTTCAGCTGCTCGGCTCCCAGACTCTGGAACACCCTGCCACGACACATCCGACAGTCTGATTCCATGACAACATTCAAAACTCAACTCAAAACCCACCTGTTCAAACTGGCATTTTCCCTATAATCTGTACCCTGTGTCCTTTTGTGTCCTTTTGTGTCCTTTTGTGTCCTTTTGTAGTCAGTTTCCTGTTGTTTGTGTTGTCTTACCTCGGCTGATACTTCACTAAATCCACTGTTTTAATTTGTAAGGTAAAATTGTAAATGTAAATTGTAAATCTGTAACCCTGTAAGGTGTCCTTGGATGTTATGAAAGGCGCCCCTCAAAATAAATGTATTATTATTATTATTATTATTATCTTGTCTTGTCTCATCTTATCTTGTCTTGTCTTGTCCCTCTCCTCTGTCATCATCCTGTTGGACCTGTCTGCTGCATTCGACACGGTGAATCATCAGATCCTCCTTCGCACTCTCCAAGAACATGGAGTTTCAGGCTCTGCACTTTCCCTCCTCACCTCATACCTCAAAGACCGCACAGGGTAACTTGGAGAGGGTCCGAGTACGATCCTAAAAGACAAACCTGCTGTTTTTATCAATTATTATTGGATTTGAACAACAAATAGGCGATGTTTTATATAAAAGTACTAATACCTCACTGTGAAAATACAACATGCAGGGGAAAGTCCTGCATTTAAAACTTTCATGTAAAAGTATTAATTGAGCAGTAAAATGTAGTTGAAGTAAAAGTTACCAACACATCTGGAAATACATGGTTTTAAGTGGACAGAAAATATAAATATTACTGGAACTAAATATATAGTATCAGAAAACAGAAATACTGAAGTAAATCACTAATACCTTGAATTTGTAGTTAAGTATTTGAGTAAAAGGTCACAACAGAGGAGGTAAAAGTCCTGCATTGAAACCTTAAAGTATCAGAATAATGTACTTAAAGTAAAAGTATTGATTACGCAGTAAAATATAGTTGGAGTAATCCACACATCTGGAGAAACATGGCTGCTCCATTTGAAGTCTCCTCCAAACGCGTTCAACCAAAGCGACCTTCATCTCCCGGAGTCAGACGACACAGCTGATGGATCCTTCAACGTATCCCAGAATTCATTGCGCGCCGGTGTCCAGTGAGTTTTGACGTCCGCCACCCAATAAGGACCTGGGGACGTACGTTTTTAATAACATAATAAATATGTGATATATGAGTAGTAGTACACATGTTCCTTTCCTCAAAAAAGTGACAGGTGGTGTGACAGGTCATACCTCTCCCTACTTATGCAAATGAGCTAAGTCCTTTGATGTCAGATTGGCGTGAAAGACCCCCCGGAGTGATTCTTTTATTGCAGCAATTAAGATAGCTAAGGTATTTGACCCCTGACCCAAGAGTGGAGTAATTGCCCCAATTAGACTAGCCCCAGGCACCCCCTTTGTGTATAGGCCTTTTATTGTAGCAATTAATATAGTTATAGGTATTTGACCCCTGACCCAAGAGTGGAGTAATTGCCCCAATTAGACTAGCCCCAGGCACCCCCTTTGTGTACAAGCTTTTTTATTGTATCAATTAAGATAGCTAAGGTATTCGACCCCTGACCCTGAGAGTGGAGTAATTGCCCCGCAATTATATTACCCCCAGGCACCCCCCTTTTGTGTACAGGCCATTTATTGCATCAATTAAGATAGCTAAGGTATTTGACCCCTGACCCTGAGAGTGGAGTAATTGCCAGCAATTATATTAGCCCCAGACACCCCCTCTGTTGTATAGGTATTTTTGATGTATTGAATAGATAGTCTCTTTGACCCCTCCCCCTCAGAGCCCTTTGTTGTCTAATCTAATTAGCTTTTGATGCCTGCCCTTGATGTGCAATTTCACACTGATGAAAGCCTCTGTATAAATGAATGGGATAAGACCATATAGAGATATACTCAAAATAAATAAAAAAAAAGACAGACAATTCAACTTACCGAGTCAACCGTCTGAAGCGCCAGTCAAGAAACGAATGCGGGCATAGGGTGGGTGGGTTCAGAGTACAGCCTCTTTCTGGTCACGTGTGTTGGAGGAGGGGCTCTGTAAGGAAGGTTGAAGGAACGAGCAGGATTTCTCCCCCGGTTTGACTGCAAAAGACTCTGCGAGAACCCTTCAAGGACATTATAGTTTTCCAGCATACTCTTTAATTGTAGGTTTGTGAACTAATGTATAATTACTTTTATTAACTATAGGTTATGCATCCATTAAAGTGTATCTTACAGTTCCTTTGTGAGTGAATTACACACAAATCTGCAGAGTTTTATGTTTTGGCTATAGGGGGTGGTAGGTTAAGAGACAGATTCTTAACTAAATCTTTACACATAAATCTGCCGAATGTCTGTAAAAAAGTCTTTAAATCAAAAAACTGCCATTAAAAGTCAGATTCTTAACCAAATCTACTGAAACAGAGCACTTTCTACAGATGAAGCCTCCCACTCAACGTAATATGTCCCACGGGCAGCATGCACAAAGTTACAACATATAAAACACAGACATGAAAGGCAGACAAATACAGCTGTAAAACACAAATAAAATGGCACATTAGCCAGTCAATATGCGAAGTAAAACAAACTATTACAATCATTCAAAAACTGGCAACATTTAAAACGATTTCAGGATATACGAGCACTCACATCGACCAAAACTAAAAAAGTTGTACGCAGTGACTGACATTCTGTATGGGAGTTCACACCCGAGCTGCTGTGGGGAGCTGAGTATATTATGGCTCTCGGGGGATGGTGGGTTAAGAGACAGATGCTTAGTTTTTGGACTGCCTCAGGGGGTTAACGAAATCTACTAAAAACAAAGTACTTCATTATCTACTTTTTTCAGCTTTTATACACAAGAGTGCAGGAAAATTCAGAGGATGAAGAAGCAGAAAACAGCCATTATTCTTCACTCTTCTGTAAAACGGAAAGATGACACCGTGTTTATGCATGACATGCAAAATATATTGAAGCCCTATTTAAAAAAACAAGTTACAAGTATATTGTGTGAAAATATCTCAGAAAGTCGTAATATTGTTTATTAGTGATACCTGAGGATATTCTCTTTTTTATTTGTAGCGACTGTGAACTAATGTGTAATTATTTTGTTACTAACTATATAAGAAAAGTCTCTCTGAAGAGAGGAAATAATAAAGCAATTTAAAAACATAATCTTTGTCTTTTATATTTACTTTACACCACTATAAAGAAACCCAATATGAGGCTGTATGGTGTACTATTAGATTCTGTTGTAGGCAACAAAGAGAGGTTTTCTTAAAATGTGTTTCTGCTCCATTTCACTCCATGAAGCCTCCAGCTTGTACAGGGGCTCCGCCTCCACTCAACATAACATGTCCCGCCCTCCTCACCAGAACATTTAAAAGTAAGGGGATGGAAATAGACGAAAATAAATACGCTCAAACTAGATAACAGGCCAGTCATTTCCAATCACCAAGGCACTTTTCAAAAAAGAAAAATGGCAAAGAGAAGCTTAGATATGGGTTTAATCAGCGAGACGCCTGTGACAACGTACAGCCATCAGTCCGGAGCGCCAATCAAGAAACGAATGCAATATATGTGCCGGGTTCAGACGCCTCCAGCCGAAGAACTTTATGAAGAATGGAATCTGAAAAATGGCGATGTTTGGGGTTATGTATTCAACTATATAGCGAATGAACTGCATTTCTACAATCTGAAGAATGGAGAAACGTACGGACCCCGCAGTGTTAAAGCGACACTGACCTCAACAGATTGGGCTGTGTTAACTCTGGTGTCTTCGAGAGATCTCCACGCACGCACGCACGTACCGGAAGAAGTAGTGCATCAAGAAACCATAGTGGAACCAGCGGTGTACAAGATATTTGCAAAGAAAAGCAAAGAAACACAGACAGCATGCGAGATCAAAGAAGAGATTTCACCGCCGCCCCTCAATGTGGAGGAAGAAAGAGTTATTTCCCCGCTGCCAGAAGTGAGAACAGTCCTGACAAGCACCGTCTGGGAAACTAAAAGCGGACCATCGGGGCGATGGTATTACCGTGCAAGCCATTTGGAGACGCTGGGGAAGGACCCCTCTGAGGATTTTGTTTTGGAGATTTTTAATTCTACCTGCGGAGTATTTCAGACAGCAGTGTGGGTGCCATTGACTGCTTGGCTGAAAATGATTGATGGAAAAGCTACAAAGATTAAAGAACTTTTTAAACAGAGTCAGACATCGATGGACATTATACTGGTGAAAAAGAATCTCACCTTTACAGAGGACTCTGCCTCCCACTCAACATAACAAGTCACACCCTCCTCATCAGATCATTTTAAACTAAGGACCCCTCAAGAAAGACATTGTGTATTCTACCTATGTAAAAAGAATGTCGGGGTTGTCTCTGTATCAAGAAGATGTGTTTAAAAATGAATTTTGTGAAAAATACCAACTGTGTGAGAGACGTCATAAAGACACTCATTTTAACCACAGTGTTTGCTCTCTACAAATGTTTTAAGATTGTTACAAAATGTAAAAAATAAAAATAAAAGGTATGGAGACTAAATTAATTCAGGTGACTCTGGCCTTTATTAGGAAAACAAACATATAATACAAAGGGGTTAGGGGTTAAATGTAACCATCGTGGACTTAATAGTCTAACAAAATACTTTTATCTAAATACATTTGTTCTTTTTAAGCGCACTTTTTGAAATTATTTATTTATTATTTCAGTGGAACAATCCAGTTTTTGTTAACATTAACGCTTTCTTCTCTTTTTTCTTGTGTTACTAAGATACTTTTAGACACACTTTGGCGTATGCAACACTTGTTCAGATAAACAAGGTTTTTCTTTTCTGATAAACTTACATTTTTAGTTATTTTATGTTACCAAGATACCTTGAGATACACCCTGATGTACACAACTATACTTTTCTGACTTTTTTCTGTAGAATCGTGACAAAACTATTACTTGTTCTTAAATGATGACCTATTGCTGGAGATGAGATGAAAAAGCTACAACGCTTAAAGAACTTTTTTCTAAAAACTCTCAATTCTATAATTGACTACCCCCATTCAACGCAATGAGCCCTACCCTCCACTCAGCAAATCATCTAAAACGAAGGACCTCGCTAAGACGACCGTTGTAAAATAGCCATGGAGCAGAGAAAAGCCAAGACTCCCCCCGCGAGTTGCAGCCAGGAACAGAGTCCACCAGCAACACCACCATGTGGGAAACCCGAATCTTGCAATACTATTGCTGCTGATTCTGCTCCTCGGGCCAAAACGTCA
>NW_027262956.1:60000-83692 GCF_902827115.2 Pseudochaenichthys georgianus
AGTTTCTTGACCTTCTCTGTGTCTCCGTTCTCCTTCATCTTCTCGATCAGGAAGTCCAGGTGGACATGAGTGGAGAGGGAAACAACCTTCAGGGCAATCTTCTCCAGTTCCACAACATGTTGGAAAGACTCTTCCAGCCACTGATCTTTTTCTTTCTGGAGATCTTCTATGTTCTCCTGGAGAGTTTCCAAGAGGCTCTCTGACTTCACACTGCCTTTTTTACCCTTCTCATACATCTCTTTCATCTGCTGTTTGGTCTTCTTAACTGTCATTTCTATTGTGAAGTCCTTGTTATCCTTCATGTCTTGTTCGTGTTTCTTCAGAGCTCCCTGAGTCTGTTGGATCTCTCTCTGTTTCAGGTCAATGAACTGAACTCTCTCCTGCAGGTTGTGGATGCAGGCTGTCAGTCTCATGCGTCTCTTCAACACTTCAACGGTTCCTTTCAGGTTCTGCGGTTTGGTATTTTTCAGGAAATCTGCAAATCGACCAATTTGTTCGTCTGTTGATTCCCATGCATACTTTAGAGCACTCTCATTTCTCTTTGTTTGCTGCATGTTGTCAAACATGAAATGAACAGGCCGATCCTGCTCATCTTTTGCAAGGCAAATGTTCGCATCTTCCAGAGCTCGTAGAACATTTTCAGGGGTCACAAAGTGTGAGTGTGTGATAAGGGCAACGATGTTCTTCTCTATGTCTTTTCCAAACAGAGACATCACTGAATCAAAGACGTACATCAGTCGGCCACTCGGTCGATTGTCACTCGCTTTCAGCACCAGACACACTGCATCGATGTCATGAACTCCATCTGTTGAGCGGAACAAGTCCAACAATCTTTCGCTGACGATGATATCTTTGTCCATCCCTTCTGTATGTCCGTATCCAGGAGTATCGATGATGGTCAGAGAGAAGGGCAGAGTTCTGTCTTCAAGACCAAAGACCTCGTACACGATCACGTCTGGCGTCTGACTTTCTGTTTGACTCTTCTTCTCTTCCTCTACGATCTGAAAACAGACATTTTCCTCATACTTCACCCCCATGGCGAAGTTAACCAGAGCGTTGATCAGATTTGATTTTCCTGAGCCCGTTTCACCAACAAGCAAGATAGTTTTGTTCATCTTTGTTGGATCTCTTTCACAGAGAGTCAGTCTTCTTATAGATCCTTTGTTGCCTTGTTTTGGTATCAGCCGGTAGACAGAGGGAGATCCTGGAATGATCTCAACTCTGTTTTTGGTGTAATCATATTTGTATGAGATGTTCCTGTAGAAAAGCACACATATTAGCTCCAAACTACTGAACATAGAATTACAAAAATACCACCTCACAAAAAAGCGGTTCAGTGTCTCTATACCTTAATCCTCCAATAACTTTCAGATATGATTATTATATATGAATATGTTTATTTATAATTATGAATTATATATTTGAATATTAATTACTCAAAGGCCACAAACTATTTTACCTGGAACATGTAATAATGTCATAATGTTAGAATTAAATTGAAAAGGTTAAGGGTTGTTGAGTCACTATTTAGCAAGAAAGACAGCTAATAATAATGTGATTATGTAGTAATGTTATACAATGTAGAGATTTGTATTTTAGAGTGAAATCTGCAGTAAATATAATCAAACATAGTATTTTAGAGTTCACAATGTAAATTACACTGTATTTCACATAGCTCTATACTTTGCAAATGCAAACTGTCTGATCGGCTGGAATTGAAAAGGTTAAGGGTTGTTATGTCTTATCACTATTTGAGTCACTATTTAGCAAGAAAGACAGCTTCACTCTCACAGCAGGCTGAAAGCAGGAGGCCTCTACATTCATGGAAAATTACTGTATGCGTTGACTTTCACTTTCATAAAAGTGTACTTGTACAACGTGAGGCGAGTCCAGACATGTCCAGTCTTTGACTACAAAGGAATAAAATGACTTATACACATATATGGGTATAAATGGACATGTATTTGCTTCTGCTTCCAATGGAAAATATAAAGTCAGCCTTTAGTGAGACACAGGAGTAGAAATGTACCGGTGGCCTGAGGAAGAATGATCAGAAGGTAATAATCTTAAAGGTCCCATGTCATGGCCATTTCCACTGATCATAATTCCATGGTTGAGGTCTACTAGAATAGATTTACATTGTTCAATTTTCCAAACTCACATTGGTTTCACAGCATCTCTGTAAAGTATGTGTATTCACTCTCTCCACTAAACGGCTCGCTGCAGCTCTCCCCCCCCCCTCCCTGTGAGCCCAGTGTGCTCCGATTGGTCGGGACCAGTCGGGACGTTGTGAATCGCGCTGAGCTCCGCGGAGGTGTGATTTCCTTGTTTAGCGATACACAGCGAAACACAGCCAAACTCACCCTGAGCACACACAAAGTCACAGCCGAAGTAAAAACAATAAGTGTGGCTTGATATTGAGTAAGAAAAAGGTTGATAACGCTGTGAGAATGGGTCTGAGGAGAATTTCCCCGCGATCCCAACTGTCTGTTATCAGCCTGCAGCCAGGGAGGAGAGATCAGCAGAGCTGCCTGCACTGAGTGTGTGAGGAAGTCCGTGGATTGGTCAATTTGGACCAATCAACGGGGGCTTAACTTAACGGCTCCGCGGACGTAACGTAACGGCTCCACGGATTGGTCCATTTCGTTCCGGGGACCACATGACATCATGATGTTCTCCAACGAGGCGTTTTGGGGAGGTATTTTCTGTGTTAGAGTTTTACTCGCTACATGGTGTACTTTGAGGGTTTTGACTCTGCAGACCGTTTACATGCATACAAACCTTCATAACACACAAGGGGACGGGCGATAACCGGAAAAGCATGACATGTCGCCTTTAAGGAGGGAAAACTTAACTTAAAAGGGACCTATCCATTTATATAAAAACCTATCTGAAAATGAGCTGATCAGATTTTGGCCACTTTATGATGTTGTGATGCCCCAACTGTTGAGAGCTTCATAGTATGAAGTAAATACTTAAAACGAAAGTTAGTTATAATCACATATAATCAATTATATTCTTGTATAACCCACAATGAGAATGCTTCATATTTTAGGTTTTTCTATATTTACAGCATAAACAAAACAAAGTGGTTTGTTAAGATTGAGTGTAAGGCCTATAATGATTTATGCCTTACTCTCTGATAAGAGAGTAGGCAGGTTCTTCCCTCTCCTCTCACAGCAGGGAGGGGGGCTCCAGACTTAAGGAGAAACACATTGAGGCCTCAAAAAGGTGGTTATGTCATAGTCATAGAATATGTCTAGTCATGTTTTGTTTTACACAAACTTGGGAAGGTGTGTCTTATGCCAGAGCCAATAGAATATGTTGGTTGGGTATAGAGGAGGTGTTTGTGGGTTTTCTATCCGGTTTTTTGAGCATATAAAGACTGGCTTTTTTGGATTTCGGGGGGAGAGAGGGGGAAACCCCTGGTATACTCTCTCCTGGTAAGCTCTGTCCTTCAGAGCTGGGTTAATAGCTCTCGGTAAGGTTCTCTCAAACTTGGTAAATATCTCTTGAATTTCTTGGTTGGAATGCTGAGTGAATTTCTTTGAATGAGGGAATTTCTTTGAATGCTGAATGGAATGATTTGATGGAAGAAGCGTTTGTGAGTATCGTTTGAGTATTAGTACCCGCCTCCGTGAGGAACTTCCTCCGAAAACTGTGGGATAGGTATGGGTTTTTGAGTATTAGTACCCGCCTCCGTGAGGAACTTCCTCCGAAAACTGTGGGATAGGTATGGGTTTTTGAATGTTAGTACCCGCCATCTGTGACGGAAAGAAGCGTTTGTGAGTATTAGTACCCGCCTCCGTGAGGAACTTCCTCCGAAAACTGTGGGACAGGTATGGGTTTTTGAATGTTAGTACCCGCCGTCTGTGACGGAAAATAAAAAGGTATGGAATCGATGTGAATTGATTTCGTGAATGAAAAGTTGAATGTGCTTTTTATTATCACCGGTCTTTTTATGAGGAAATGCCTCTAAATTCTATCGGGAGATTTTAAATGTCACAACTGAATTGGGCAGTTGAAGTGAAACATGTTGGTAATAAATGTAAGACTGTGAATTAAAGTTTCATATTTGAACATGATCACAGCATCATTTTTTGTTTAGTATGATTATAATGTTGTAAAGAGAGAAGGTAAAAACCCTGTATTAGTTTGGACCTATTTTTCTTCAAATAAACTGATCCCACCTTTTGGACTGGGACAACTTAAAGGACATCTGTGCTCTCCTCTCCTGCTTCAAAGGTAAGACTGCACCCTGCCACACACACGTTTAGGTAGGAACACACCCCATTTACTGATACCAAAATCCTTCGGGATCGCTTAAACAGATTAAAAAGAGTTGTCTGAATAGAAACAGCAGTTCATTGAACCTGGTTCTTCGGGGAGTTAATAGAGGTGAGATCTTGCTGACGTTTGGTGGATCTGAGCCAAGCAGTAAACTTACATAGACTCAGTAACTTCGGTCAGGTCAATTAGTGAGGTCAAAGTAATTTACCGGAATAAATTAACAGGACCTCACCTATACTCTAAACACAACCCAGTCTCACACCTAAACGTGTAATAACTACGTTGGTCCACAACGTAGGATGTAGTATTTCTACAAAAACGCCTCTGAAATTGTAAGATCCCTACGTTTTTTTTCACCATTCATTCCAATTCCGATTATGTGTGCAGTGGATGTACATGATCTTTAGTTTGCTAGTTATTACGAAGATTACTTCAGGAAATTGTGTCCATACAACGTTTTCATTGTTACCAAGGTGGTTGCTAGGGACGCTGCTATTGATATTATTTCTGTTATCTTGTGTAACTGTTTAATGGTGTTATCGTTATTGCTACCCCCTTCCCCGTCAATGTATAGTGTTGGTCTACTGCGCAAACATATTAGTTTAACAAAATCCGCATCTAAAATTGTGGCATAGATACGTTATTTTCCCCTGTGCAATTCCAGTCTCACATCTCAGAGCACATCGTCATTAACAAATACCGGAAACAGACGTAGGCAAGATCCTCAGCTCGGTGATTGGATAGTTTAGGCGCACGTTGGGGAATGTTGTTTATGTGATGTGAAATCCGAACAAATTTTTTTTTAAATAAAATAATACTTTATTCCGAGTGTTCTTGCTTTTCTCTTTGAAAGTCATCACATAACGGCATTGTAATACACGGTTCGGCTGCATTGAATATTACATATCTGCCGTAGTTCTCTATTTATAGAGCCCTGATGAGAAGACCTCTAGACAAACATGAGGAACTGCCGCCAAAACTGAAAACGTGACGTGGATCATAAATATTTCAGCAATTAAACAACATTACATTTATTTTCACACAATACGTCTCCTTGCAGTATCAACACTAATTCGGCTGACTTTTATATTTGATCCAATTGGTAGATAGGCTGTATTTAAAAAAACTTAGGTCGCAGGTTCCTCAACAGCGCATCAATATGTGTGTGTACCTCCACCATTAAACTGTCATATTCTGCACATTTCTTATTCTATCTACATACATCTTATAAGAGTATAATTAATGTGTATAATATCAGTTAAAATAAGTGCTTCAACATAGTTAACATTGCTAGAGGTATACACACATATTGATAGATGTCTGCAGCCTATCTACCAATTGGATCAAATATAAAAGTCAGCCGAATTAGTGTTGATACTGCAAGGAGACGTATTGTGTGAAAAGAAATGTAATGTTGTTTAATTGCTGAAATATGTATGATCCACGTCACGTATTCAGTTGTGGCGGCATTTCTTCCTGTTTGTCTAGAAGAACTGGCCAAGGTCCGGTTCCTTGAACACAACACAAGCCTAACGTGGCATCACGTGGTATATGTCTCGTCTGAAAGGGGTGTAGAGTGCTGACGGAGAGCACCGGAAGGCCGCTCCAGCACTTCAAATATTGCAGTATGCATTTGGAGCTGTACAAATGCCACCGTTTTTGTGTGGCTGCTGTGTCTTTAGTTGAAAGCCCAGTGGATCTGTTCATCTGTCATACTGATCATACAGTCAATAACGCCATTGAAAAGAATATGATACATTACAGTGGAACTACTTCTGGGTCTTTGTGTGTCATTCAAGCTCGGCTGTGTGTGTGTGTGTGTGTGTGTGTGTGTGTGTGTGTGTGTGTGTGTGTGTGTGTGTGTGTGTGTGTGTGTGTGTGTGTGTGTGTGTGTGTGTGTGTGTGTGTGTGTGTGTGTGTGTGTGTGTGTGTGTGTGTGTGTGTGTGTGTGTGTGTGTGTGTGTGTGTGTGTGTGTGTGTGTGTGTGTGTGTGTGTGTGTGTGTGTGTGTGTGGCACGAGCACGTTTTGTTTGAGGGAGGGAGAGAGTGGTACCGGGGATTATTGCTGTTAGCATTTGTTTAGCTAGCTATGCTAACGGATATAAAGAGCTTTTCTACAAATAGGTGGTGCTCTCTCCTGACTGAGAGAGATAACCTCAGCTCAGTTCCTCACACCTGCTCTAAAGTAACAGACAGAGAATCAGCACTAAACCGTGGCTCGCGAATTATACTTTGGCGACCGTTAATTTACCTGTGTGTGTGTGTGTGTGTGTGTGTGTGTGTGTGTGTGTGTGTGTGTGTGTGTGTGTGTGTGTGTGTGTGTGTGTGTGTGTGTGTGTGTGTGTGTGTGTGTGTGTGTGTGTGTGTGTGTGTGTGTGTGTGTGTGTGTGTGTGTGTGTGTGTGTGTGTGTGTGTGTGTGTGTGTGTGTGTGTGTGT
The DNA here is from genome assembly GCF_902827115.2 of Pseudochaenichthys georgianus. Taxonomy (NCBI): domain Eukaryota; kingdom Metazoa; phylum Chordata; class Actinopteri; order Perciformes; family Channichthyidae; genus Pseudochaenichthys; species Pseudochaenichthys georgianus. The sequence continues at coordinate 66,728 of NW_027262956.1, forward strand.
GTGTGTGTGTGTTGGATCGTTGGAGCTATGTGCAACTCAAGGCATATGCTCGAACGGGAGCTGCCTGGACGCTGCAATCATGAGTGCTCGGTGCAGTTGTGGCGAAATGTCGCTCCTCTGTTTTCATTTAAACAGCTCCGTATATCCGTTAGCGCAGCTAGCTAGCACCAGATGCTAACAACAACAACAATGCACGTAAGGTCTCTCTGTCGCTCGCTCGGGCCACACACACCCTCCCGGTCCTCCCGATGGCCAGTCGGTGCCTGCCGGTGAGCGTGGAAGTGTGGTCTGCCACAAGCGGGCGGCAGGAGCGGGGCTGTCAGCGGCATCAGCTTGTAGATGGTATTTTAAACTCGATGCGCTCTGAAACTACTGGGCGGCCGAGGAAAAAAAATACACATGCGTTAATCGCGTTAAAATAATTAGTGGCGTTAATTTTGTTTTTGCGTTAACGCGTTATTAACGCGTTAACTTGACAGCCCTAGTAATTATAAACCAAAACTAAGGCCTCAGGATGACTTTAAGACGTGAACATGTTCATTTTTGTTTTGTAACATTAAATAAAATAATAAAAATATTTTATAAAAAAATAAAATATTCCCGATCCCCGATTTTTTCTCCCGATTCCGATCTTTTGGATCATCTCTTATCGTATCATATCGTAAGACCAGTGTTTCCGCCAGACCAGGGCTGACAGGGATATGGTTATTGGAAAAATGTGGCGTTGTTTTTAAGCTCAAAACGTTTTCTTTTTATCTTTTCGTAATTGAAAGTGATAAAAACTCTCGATCTTCTCTCAAATATTATTTTTTCGAATGATGGCAAGACGCCTGCAGAAAACGCTGGGTAAGACCTTTCAGAGGTGGATAACTTCTGATAAATCAATCAGTAGGTCTGATTAATAGTCAGAGATTATTATATGTTACTTGTTAGACGCTTTTATCCAAAGCGACTTACATACTCAGCACTGTGGGCAATCCCCACAGGAGCAATTTGGGTGAAGAGTCTCAGGGACACAACGACATGCTGACTGCAGTGGGACTCGAACTTGCTACGCCCTGATTTGAAGTCCAGCACTCTAGCCACTGAGCCACAGCCGGCCAGAGATTAACTCAGGCCCATCCACGCAACAACAGGCTGTGTATTAAGGCATTTTTCAGACACTTTAAATCCTCAATGAAGTTGATTGATTTAAATCAACATGTAAAGGAACATTTTATAAAGCAGCATTTTATTGTATTTTCAGAATAAAATGATAAAATGTTTAGTATTACTCACATTGCCACGGTGACTGGTTTGCAGGAGAATGAGGATGGATCACCTGATGAGTTTTCTGCGTAAAAGAAAACATATTCTTAAACTAACAGATTTTAAAATAACTTATTGAGAGAAAGTGATATTTAAACCGTTCTATCAAAAACCATTAGATGTCACAGTTTAAGCTGCTGGAGTTACAGCTGAAATGTGTCTGGAAGGAAGAACATCTATCTAATGCGGGGTCTCCAACCTTTTTTAGGATGAGCGCTACTTTAAAATAATAAAAAAAGTTGAGCTACTTTTATATATTTAGCACATTTTAACATTATATGCTGACCTTTAACCTTTGTGTGCTGTTTGGGTCTGTGGGACCAGTTTCAGTGTTTACTAAAATAACATGTATTTAATTTAATTATTTTAACCTCCTCTAGGGGGGACCTCACCTCCTTTATTGTTGAAGTGAAATGCATCAATCTGGTGCACTTTGAGCACAAGATGAATGTATGGATACAGCTCTCAACACTCGGATGAAAGGGAGCTGTATACTTTTCAATAATCCAAACATCTTTAGAATATGATCACAACCAATAACAAATCATTTAAACTGGTGTATTCTTATCTTATGTTATCGAGTTAGTATTCTTTCTTTTCATTATTTATATTTTACTAACCACTCCCCTTTTAAACTGTTTTTTTTTACTGTCCTATACACATTGGAATGATTTCTTACTTTATTGTTTACAACTATATTAAATAGATTAAGGTGCTCTCTCTCTCTCTCACTCTCTCTCTCGCTCCCTCTCTAGCTCTCTAGCTTTCTCTCTCTCTAGCTCTCTCTCTAGCTCTCTCTCTCTCTAGCTGTCTCTCAGAGTGAACCTATCTCTCACTCTCTCTCTCTCTAGCTGTCTCTCAGAGTGAACCTATCTCTCACTCTGACATCTGAAAACGGAACTGTCGGTTTATTGCTTATGGATTATCAGAAATCATTTCAAAGGGACACAGACACATTGGATTAACCTATGGATTAACCTCCAGCAGCGTTTTTATCGTTTTAATGCCATTGAAGACCACTTTTGACCAGACAACGACACAGGTGAGCCATTTTGCCGTTTTTAGCTACCTAGCGCCACATGTTTTGATGTCTGTTTTTGTTTATAAAGTTGCGAGTTCTTATCATGGAGTGATAATTTAGGTACCGATCAATTCTGTGTCATCTCACGATCAGATCGATGGGTTGGACATGTAGCTACGATAAGTAATAAGGGTATTATGAGTGAGTTTCTGTGCAGTAATGCTTTAGCATTTTTTGCTCGTGGCTAATTTAGAGGCTCAGCGCTAGCTTTGTGGTTTAAAAATCTTTTTTTATCCGTTAGCTAAGTTTCTTCCCGGCATTATTTAAATTCACTAATGTTAGGGTGCGCACAACCAAGCAAGGTTGTTGTATTTCTGTTTGTGGGGTGAAGCTCTGGAACAGTTTGAGTGAGGAGCTCAGGGGATGTCCTAACGTACAACTGGTTAAAAAAAGGAAGGACATGATTTTTGGAAGATACAGGGATGAAATAGTTTAATCATAACTGGGTGTTTACATTTTATTTATTTAGTTTGTTATTTTATCTCTTCTTGATTACCATTTACCTCTTTTATGTATTTGTTTATTTAGTTATTTGTTGTTATTATGTTTTTGTTTTTTAATAACAAATGTATTTTGGATTGGACTGTGTCGTAGTCTGGTCAAAAGTTGTCTTCAATGGCATTAAAACGATAAAACGATCCTGAAGTTAATCCATAGGTTAATCCAACTGTGATTTCTGATAATCCATAAACAATAAACCTGTTTTTCCGTTTCCAGATGTCAGAGTTAGAGACAGCTTCACTCTGGTGCAAAACTGCGTATGCGAAGCCCTCACCTTTTTGTTTTACCATGTGGGTGAGTTGGGAGATTCCCCTTCGATTCTATTGGCTCTAACGGTCAGAAAGAGATGTCAATCACCAAAATTGACCAATGGGTTCCAGAGAAACAGTAAAACCCCCATTTCCTCCCAAATCACCTCAGAGGTGGAGTTTTTTTTGCTAAACCTCTCTACAAAGGTCAAATGTCACTTGTTTTGCATCAATCTTGATACAGGGTACTTATTATATGTTGTACTTTGGATTCCTAAAGCTTTCAGTCTACTAACCTATCATCCAAGGGTAGTTTCAACTATAAGTAACAAATTATTAGTTTTTTTACTATGTTCAATCTGAATTTCTTTTAAAATAAAAAACATCTATATTTATTCTGACTTTTCTACATCCAACTCACAGGTCTATCATTACTTTGAGAACAAAGATTATTAATGTAACCCTTTTAGAAGGGAAGATATGGTCATTTGTTCTGGGAATGTCATTTTCGAGCCTGAGACCTGAAAAACAGGCTCAGGGCTAAACAGGTTAAGCCCCACCCCCGATCTCCCGCTCTCAGTAGAATGAAGGGAGAGAGAAAATCTGGATTCAGCTTTTAGTGCATTTTACAGTGTTAAGAACCTAATGATTCTAATAAGGGCTATAACATAGTTCATACTGGCTAGTTTATTTAGTTTTTAAAAAATGATCTGCTGATTTACAGACGTCTCTTTCCCCATGTTAGTCAATGGGGAAACAGTATTTCTGGGCCGGGTGACGTCACGGACTGATATGGAAATGTTAGTACCGCCTTTTGGCGACTAGGAATATTTTCCTCAGAGTCCGGAGCACAACCTGTGGGCTTGGTTTGGACACACGGGGGATGTTTACTTCGATTTGCAACTTTGTCATTTGTTTTTTTTATCTTTTGTTTTTTGTGGTGGTTTCCACGTGTTTTTCTGATTCAGACATTTTAAAACCGTGATGTTACATCTCATAGCTGTAAAGCACATGTAGTGTGATCATTGAGAGGCTGCATCAATGGGTTTGGACACAAGACAGACACACACACACACACACACACACACACACTGCAGGGCCTCACACTCACTGCCGGGCCTCACACACACACACACTGCAAGCATACTTCTGTCAGAAGCAGTTTGTAAACTGAGGGAGATTCAGAATGTATCCTTTTGCTTTTACCTTTCAGGAATTCTGTGAGATGTGCAGGTTTTGCTGTGCTGACTTTAACAGCAATGCTTTCTTTGCTTCTTCCAGCTGTTCCACAATCACACCTGACCCTGACAGCATATTCCGTCTCTGGCTGAAGTCCTGAAATGACCACCTTCTCAGCTCCCGCCTTCATTTGCTCCCAGTGGAGATCTTCCTCTTTCACCTGTTGGTCTGGTTTGGCGTACTCCACGATGTAGCTCAAAACCTGGACATCTTGTCCGAGCTCAGCAGGTTTCTCCCAGCTGACTGATATCTCACGTGAGGTAGATTCAATGTGGAGTCTTCCAGGAGGGCTGCAGGGTAAGGTTTGAATGGATCCACTGACTTCATTGGCTGGCCCGGCACCTACTGGTGTCTCTGCCCTGCATCTGAACCTGTACTCTGTGTTAGGACTCAGGCCGCTCACTGGGACTTCTTCAGCTCTGGATGCTGTCTCTTGTTTCCAGCCGTCCTCTCCTCTGACACAGTACTCAACAGAGTAGGAGGTGATGTTCTCTGCTCCAAATCTGGGTGGAGAAATGTTCAACGTCACACTGTTGTGGTTTATATCACTTCCTGTTACGGCTGCAGGCTTTGAAGGCGGCTCAAAGTTCTCGTTGACAAGAAAGCCGTCTGTATAAAGGTAGATGCTGGAACCTTTCTGTGTCTCGTTTGTTAAACCCACCGTCAGAAATGTGATGTTCTTGTTCTCCTTGTTGGCCTCTGCAAAATCACTGAAGAGCTTTGCTTTTTGCCGCATTGCTTCCCCTTCTTTTCTTGAGTTGTACCATTGATCTGGAGGGTGTGGATCTTGAGTATCGTCTGGTTTGGGTGTTTGTTGAAGGTAGTTTGATGAAGCTGAGAGGTACGGTTCATCACTTCCCAGCGAGGTGAAGACAAAACACACAGCCTGCTCTGCTTTGAAGCTTTCTTTGTACAGGTCTGTTTGAGATGAGACGATCTTGGTGTTTGTCATCATGTCGGTTAGAGACATCACGGTGTAGATTTCTCTCTCCTTGCAGTCCATCCACTCGTTCAGGTCCTTGCTGTTGAAAGGAGAAGAACATGTCTTCTTCAGGATCTCTGCGAGCACAGCTTCTTCTTCTCCTCCTCCTCGGATTGATTGCAGTTTCTTTGCCAGGGTTTGTTGGAATTCCAGTTTGAACTCAGAGCACATCTGTTTAAAGGTTTTGAGTTTTTCTCCAATCTGTGGGAACTGCTGTGCCGTTTGGGTTCTCAGTGCATCGTTGAACCTCATCTCCAGGTCACTGAAAACCTCCAGGACACCCTGAGATTTTTGAACTAATCCTATACTTATCTGCCGGACAAGTTTAGCGGCAGAGGAATCTAAACATGTCAGAGGCAACAGCCAGACCTTCACTGGTACTGCGTTTTCCCCGTTGGCTCCCAGCAGCGTTGGCAGACTTTGGTACACCTCTACTGCCTCCTGAAAGGATGTAGGAGGTTTCTGAACAACAAAGTCACCAATGAATCTACAGGAGAATTTCTCAACGTTTTTTCTTCCATTGTCTTCCATTTTTAGCGAGCCTTCACCATCTATTGAAAGGGAGGGGATTTTCTTGATCATCACCTTCAAGTTTCCCTGTATATCTCGATGGTTCTCGTTGACAGACACCTCACGGTCAAAGACAAAGAATGCTTGTGCGCCATAAAGGATACCTGTGACTACATGTGTTGCTATTCCTTGATCAAAGACATAGGGATGCTTAACATTGCCTCTCCCAAGTTGATTCATGGACAGTTCGTGGAACTTTGTGGTAGCATAGTACATCAGTGTTACTCTGGCCTGATTTTTGGAAGTCTTAGTATCGCTCAGGTAGTTGGCTGATCCTCCAACCTCTACCAGTCCACTCAAGAAACTTGCCTTCAGTGATGCTTCAACCTTCAGGGCTGAAGATTTGTCCTCAATTGATTCAGATGCAACTATGTCAAAATGATTATATTTGTGCTGTCTTTCTCTAATATGATTTTGAAGTTCATCACAGTCCCACAAAGTGATTCCTGCAAAAGAAGAACCACAAATCAAGCTAGAACCAGAGTACATGTTAATACACACTATAACTTTAAGGGGAATCAAGGTATCGTCCTTCCAATAATTGTAGCTTTCTTGTTGTTAGGAACTGAAATATAGAATGATTTGTTCAGTGATGCAATTCCTGAGAACATTTATGATAATAAAGAAAGCTTGTCTTGCTTACAAGACATAAATACACAAATGAGTTTAATGTCGTTGACTATTTTCACGACTGTTACACTGCATCCTTGTTGTGAACCTGACAGAGTGTTGCAGACCGCAGTTGTTGAGCCAAAAGGTGATATGACCAGGCACTATGATACAGGGTTATTTATATGGTAGTAATAGGAAATGTTTGAGTTTCTGAATTCTGTGAATTCTGAGCACCTTCGTCTAGCCGTCCTGAGTTTATTCCAACAAACAATAAAAGTCAAATAACTTCCAGTTCAGCGGTTACAGTGACAGGTAACAGCAATCAGTAGCCTACACATTGTAGAACATTTTGTGATGGCATGTTAAACTAAAAGTATTCAACCAACCAGTCACTGTGTAAAGTTTGGCTAGCGCTGCTTTCAAACAAAGGATAATGACAGCACTACTTTCTCCAGCATCCATCACCGGCCAAAAGAACCCTGATGAGAAGGCTTTCCTGCAGGTAGTTAAAGCCAAGATGGACACTTCACGTCACAACTGGCATCTACTAGAGTGCTGGTCTCCATGCTGAAATCAAACAAGACCTGGAGGCCATCCAACAGGGCACCTAAGCGGACATTATTTATCTCAAGATGTCATATCTGAATGCTGTCCTTTAGTGCATGCCCAAATGGATTTTCAGTTGAATATTTGAAGAGATTTGGTGCCAAGTTCTTCAATGTTTTTGATAAATCTGTTGTCAATGGCCTCCTTTGTTTGTTAAGATATTGGCTCATATCCTGGAATAAAAGCTACCTTCCATTGTTTCCCCACACCACACTGATTTTATATAAAAATAATCTCTACTTTAATGTCAAGCATTTCTCAGATCCCAATCAAGCATGACTCATGGTGTTTGAGTTGATATGGGCAACCTATTTAAAAGTTTAGAAGGATTTGGAATTGTTCCAAAAGAATGACCTGATCTGCCCCTTTACTCTGTGGAGTTCCACAGGGATCAATCCTTGGCCCCAAAACATTGTCTTTATACGCTTTACCTCAGTCAGTTTCACTCTATCTCTCACCACTGTTACGCTGACGACTCGCAGATTCACTTTAAAGTTTGGCTAAATGTGATGGGTAATATTCGTAATCTCCATCACTGCCTTTATGGATGTCACTTAACTTCCTTAATTTAAATTCATACAAAACCGAGGTCTTTCTTAGTGTTCCTGGTAACTTTGTCTCTGACATAAATCAACACCCTGGCCCTCAATGTTGAACCATACACATGAAGAACCTGGGAGTTATCTTTGACCAGAATCTAAACTTGAGCCTCACATAAACAAGATAGTGCAAACCTGCTTCTTCCAACATCACAACGATCGAACCCATGCTATAAACAAACGACAAATCTTAAATAACTTATTTATAACTTTTCATCTGTGTGTTTCGATCCTGGCAAAAAGAACATTTGTTTTTAAAGGTGATGTTTTTTCCTCACCAGGGACGAGTGAGTCGTTGCGGCAGTCGTACAACATCCCGAGGCTGAAAGGCCGTCCGAGCGCCGCCACCTCTATCGTCCCGCTGCCTTTAGAGGTCATCGCTTTGAAGGAACAGAAAATAATCGACAACAGCTTGTTAGTTATCATGTCCAACCATGCTCACATTTGATTTCAATTAGACCTTTTGACTCAACAAAGAGACACACGATGTCTACAAACACACTCAAAGACGCATGCACACTACGTTGGCGCTCAGGTGCTGCCATTAATTAGCAAACCTAAACTATCCTCTGCTGTAGTCCGTTTGATGAGAGGGACATCCAACAGTTGCATTACAAGGTAGTGTGTAGTGTGTGCGCACTACGCAGTGCGTCAATTTGAAAAGCTGCAACACTTTTTTGCTCTAGCCCAGCGGTTCTCAACGTTTTCAAATCAGGGCCCATAACAATCAAAAACATTTGTACGGCCCGCATTCAATCATTAACAAAACGGAGGCTGAATAAAGTTCCAATCAGAACATGTGACACGTTGTAAATCCAGTAGAACAGACCGCTGTCAAGGACTCTAATGACCTTTGCTAAGGAGCACAGGCCACCCTTTTCATATGAAGTGCCATTTAAAAAAAAACTTCTGATCAGTGTGCCGACGTTCGTGAACTGTCAACGGGAAGGCGGGGGAGCCTCGCTGCGAGGCAGCTGTGGACCTCTTTCGCCTGTCAGCGTAACACATGATGCAGTTCAAACACATTTAAATAAAGGGCGGTGACGACCGTCAGCGAACCAAGCCGGCTGCAAACAACCCGCTGAAGACCGGCCGTTCTGTGATTCTCCAGAACACACAGATGACCAGTTCGCCCCTGTGGAGCATATTATTTTCGATGACAGAGGAGCAGATCGCCACTGGGCTTTCAACTAAAGACACAGCCACGCAAAAACTGCGGCATGTGTACAGCTCCTTATGGGTACTGCCGCTTTAGGAATCCAAACTATAACATATAATAAGTACCCTGTATCAAGATTGATGCAAAACAAGTGACATTTGACCTTTTTAGAGAGGATTAGAAAACAAACCCTGTTCTGGGGTCATTTGGGTGGATTTTCCATATCTCTGGCCCCACTCGTTCGGTTTTGATGATTCTTTTGAACCGTTAGAGCCAAGAGAATCCAGGGGAAGTTCCTAAAATCCATCTAATCATTTCCATTGAGGATTGAGAGCACGCAGTTTGCCCTAAACCGGAAACTGGGTTGTAGCTCTAATAGCAGTTTATATGAAATCTCCGTTTCTGACAGAAATGTAAGACAAATTTGCCGTTTTTGCTCTGTAAAGCTACGTGGTGCGTTGTCGGGGTTTGCTTCCCCTGCCGCAGGTTTTGATCGCACAGTGATGATACTTATATTTATAGAATCTGAGGATTCTCTGCTTGCTAGCTGGTATCTTGTTTGTGCAGATACAATAAGTAATCAAGTATTTATACCGTGAGTTCTGTGCTAAGTATCGTCAGTTAGCTGAGTTTCTTCCCGTTAGGTGGGTATGACACATTCATAGTTTGTTAAATGTTAAGAAGCCCTCAGACCAGTGGCGGTTCTAGAACATTTGACATGGGGTGGCAAAGGGGGGGCAAGAGGTCATGCCAGGGTGGCATGGGAGAGCGGACCGTACGTGGTATTTGATGCTGTATATAAAACCTATTTATTGTTAAATCATGCCCTAACACAAGTGTTCTTAAAGCACAAGAGAAACAAGGTGTTCAGACAAACAAACTAACATAGAGTATAAAACAGCAGGAAGTACTCATGATACCCTCAAACTCTATTTACTGTTATAATTAAGTACACACATGACATCACCCATCTCTTAGAGAGCTAAAGGTGACCTGTGCAGCAACACATCTCAATAAATATGTGTCAATACTAAGAGCCGCTAGATTGAGCTGCTGTGATGGAACATGTGAGGAGAATAAGAACATACCATGTGGTCTCCTCTGCCTCCTGATCCCTGCCTCTGGCCCTCTTTCTGAAACTCCATCTGCATTCCTCACATACATTTCTTCTTCTTCTTCTTCACGAATGTCTTCATCTCCTCCTCTTCCTCCTGCTCTGACCCTCCTGGTCTCTTCACCTCTTTCTACTCGTCCTGATCACTTCTCAGATATGTCTTTTTATTTTTGTTGAATCACTCCAGTTACTCTGGCCTGCAAGAGTCTACTTGTGAAAAGCACTGGTACAAATGCTTACAACTTTAGACGTTAGGGCCATATAGCTAATAAGTAGCATAGCCAATAATAAATATAAAATCAGAAAGTAGGCTATTTATCAAACACACACAGGCAGCTGTGTTTAGACCCAGTTCGACGGTAAATGGTGTATCCTGGTTTCATTGATCTGGCCTCTTTGCTGTGATGTGTAGTTTACGTGGATTCAACAGTACCGCATAGTTTAGCAAAGTGATCGATCTCCCAGCTAGCGCTGTCTGCGTAGTATTTTGTAACGTAACGTCCCAAACGGCGCCCGTCTGTTAAACGCTATCGATTCAAACGGCAGCGGTTTATTAATATTTAGTTTCAAACTCTCGTCCTTAGTAAAAACAAAACTAGTGGAAGGGGGGATGCTCCCAGGGGAAGCTGATCCACCCTCAGGTGCTGGGACAGCTCAAACCCTCTGCAGCGGTGTGAGCCGCGGTCTGTGTGAACGCCGCTCCGCAGTTTAATGCAGGGCCGTAGCTACGTTTTATCTGGCCTAAGAGGATATTTAAAATGATTCACTTTTAATTAATGTACTGCTTGTTTAGTTTCCTGAGAAGCTTGTGGACATAGTGTAGGTTTGTTTCTACAAGTACAGTTTTAGGGACACAAAAGTTAGGGAGGCAGCTGGGGTGGGCAAGGCTCTACAGTGGGGGGTTTAGCTCGGATGGCGGCGCGTATCGAACTGTTCTGAAAAATAACTCTGTAGCTCCTTGCTACCTTACTATGATTGTAAAGTCATGTTGTTTGTATTTTTACAAATGCTTTGCGACGTGCATGTCCCCTCGCTCTGAGTATTCTCTTGAGGTTTATTTCACTTATGTGAAACCTGTGCCTATTGCCAAGCACTGATGTTGTATCTTTATATTTTAGGCCAAGCTCAAAGTAAAAATCAATTAACCGCTCCATTGTGTTGCTGAACTGACCAGGAAGTACATTGAGCTAATTGAAAAGTTTTGCGAGATCTCGCAAAACATTTGTATTTATTTATTTTTGAACCAATTTATTTGTTCTTCTCCATGTCCCCTAGGGGGCTCCGTAGAATACAGCCTGACATCACAAACAATACCCATAATACACTTTTAGGATCCACGGGACTCTCTAACAAGTCAAAAGAAAAATCAGCCACTAATAGCTGTTTAATTGACACACATGTGACCCGATCCTATAAAGCGGTAAACACCTCAGCAGAGACTCAGCGATCCTCCACCTCAGTTACGCCTCGTCTTGGTGACCTGAACAGGACACACAGGAGAGACAGTATGAACACATCACAACATATTAAGAACATATTCAAATCAGTATTTCAATAGAATATTATATAATAGAAGCCGTTAATGTCATTATACATGTACAATGAAAAGAGAAGAGATACTCCTTTTGAAGGACGTTCAAATCAAATATTCATATAGACCCTCAGCATAAAATAACAGTAGTGCAGGACTTATATTCAGTTGTAGAAAGACTAGGAATATGTATAAATGATATATATTGCATGTATGGGTTAATGTGCAGGGGAGGAAGACTGAGGGGTAATAGAGCCAGAGTTCAGTGCAGTGACTGCTCTGGGGGAGAACCTGTCTTTAGTCTGTTTGTATTTGTTTTAATGCACCTGTAGCGCCCCCTGGAGGGCAGCAGGTCCAACAGGTGAACACCGGGGTGGGAGCTGTCCTTTACAATGTTTGTGGCTTTACTGAAGCAGTGGGAGTTGTAAACGCTGCATGGACCTTCTCACAGGGCGCTTCCAAGGAACTGCTGAGTCATTTCCACGATCAGATTAGGGCTGGGCCATATACTGACACAACTCAAAGACTAAAGGTTCATGATAGGTTTTGTAGTTTTAGCAAATAAATCTAAGACCCAGGCTGCTCTGCAATTTTAAATATACTTAAAACATAAAAATGAACATGTGTACGTAAATGCAGGAATAACTCAACTATATATATGTTAAAACGAGTGCGATGGTGACTGGTTTACAGGAGCATGAGGATGGATCGCCTGATGAGTTTTCTGCATATAGAAAACATGTTTTTAAACTAACAGACTTTAAAATCACACTTATTGAGAGAAAGTGATATTTAAACGTTTTTATCAAAAACCATCAGATTTCAGTTAAATCTGCCGGAGTTACAGCAGAAAATCAGTCTAAGAACTAAAAGATGTCTGATTAAAAATGATAAACTAAAACACACATATATAGTCATTTAAAGAAAACCCCGTCAACAGTATGAAACAGCCCAAATAGAAAGGTCCAAGGCAAAAAGGCGATTCCGTCTCATAATAGCAGTGATACGTTGTGTTACAGGAAGAGACTGAACAGACTGGTTTAGAAGGCCAGCTCTGTCCTGGAGAGTCATCTGGACACTGTTTAGGTGTTGGGAAAGTGCTGCACCTGCAGCGTCTCACGGAGAGATACTGCAGGTCCTTCTGTCCTGCAGCGGTCAGACTTTACAACCACCCCTGCTAGACCCCCCCCCCCCCCCCCACATACATATAACAACAAAGACTATAACATTCCTATTGTGCAATAATACTTTTGTACAACATATATTTACCGTAAATAGCTGTGCAATTTATACTACCAACTTGTTTTACTTCCACCTGGCTGCTACATACTGTTGCTGGTACTGGATGTGTATTTTGTAAATTGTGAAATGTCTAGTTTTTTATCTGTCATATAGTTGTTATGCATACCTCTTGAGTGACATATAAAGATATTAAGCTGTCTTTGGCTCTTTGCTGTAACAATGGTAAATATCCCCTCTGTGGGACAAATAAAGGGATTTTGATTCTGATTTATATTGCGTTATAATTATGAGATAAAAGTGAAAAACCTCATAAATCATGCTTCCTGCTGTAAAGTGTTCTTACCTTTGTCGTTGTTCTCTGAAGACGAGGAAGCAGAGAGCAGGGGGCGTTTTGAAATACCAGTGGGAGGGGCAGGATGCTCTCTTTGGTCACATGATTTCACAGAAACAGACTGGGGCTGAAGTCGAATAGTCCATTTAGCTTAGGAACCTTCCTAAAGGAGTGAAATGACCCGGAAGTCCCTCAGTGGCAGCCATGATAAGTGCCGTTCCAATTCTCTAGAATGATGAGAGTGAAAGGAAAGGAGGTTTCAAACTTCCTTTATCACCTCCTTTAGCTTAGGAACCACTGGACCTCCCTAACCGACAGGAGAGGAGAAAATGCTGCCCCACAATGCATTGCAGCCGCAGCATTTGCCGTCACTCAACAGTCGGCCGTTCACGGAAACAACCGATTATGACGGAGAAATGATATCATGAAAGTTACGGTGCTTATTAAGCATTTTAAAACATAGGTGGTAAGTTACAAAGTGCTTTGTTTTGAATGTTCATCAGTATTATAATAAAGAGAGAAATATGAACGTTAGTTTTCACTGAAATGATCAAATAAAGTCAACATTTCACAGTCTTTACTGAGCTGTGTGGGGTTTGTTCAACTTCTAAAAGATGTTTGAATGGTGATATACACAGTGATAGATGTTAAGGACCAACGTTTATAATAAATACATCTGTATTGATTTAAGATCTTTAGTTCATCAATCATACGTATTGGGATCATTAGTATTAATGTGGACCGGAGGGAGAGGGGGACGAGCAGAAGTTTCACTTTCCTTTTTTATTTCAGTTCCAGCTTTGGTCCTGAAGAATCTGTTTCTCTGTTGTCCACGTTCATAAAGCAAAGCAGCAGCATCAGAGCACGGAGCAGAGTCTCCAGATGAGTTCACAGGAGTCCCTCGTTCTTATTAAACATCCATGTTGTAGTCCGCTGTATAGAAAACTGTGGTTTCCATGGTTTCCCCACAGCAGCAGACGCACAAAATGACGTCCGCTGGCGCATCATAAACACGTGGGATAGTGAAAGTGCATTCGTATTCTCTAAAGTACCGCAGTCTCTTCTCCTAAGTCCTTTTGAATTCTCCTATCCACTATCCCTTAACCCCGTGACGTTTCACTCAGAGGTCAAGGGATAGACGAGGAACTATCCGACTATCCGACTGCAGCCTGGGGCTGCAGTCGGATAGTTTAAAAATCAGCTCCTAAGTTCTAACCCTATCGTCTATTCCTTGACCTCTGAGTGAAACGTCACGGGGTTAAGGGATAGTGGATAGGAGAGTTCAAAAGGACTTAGGAGAAGAGACTGCGGTACTTTAGAGAATCCGAATGCACTTTCACTATCCGACGTGTTTATGATGCGCCAGCGGACGTCATTTTGTGCGTCTGCTGCTGTGGGGTAACCATGGAAACCACAGTTTTCTATACAGCGGACTACAAACATGGATGTTCAATAAGAACGAGGGACTCCTGTGAACTCATCTAGAGACTCTGCTCCGTGCTCTGATGCTTCTTTGCTTTATGAACGTGGACAACAGAGAAACAGATTCTTCAGGACCAAAGCTGGAATTGAAATAAAAAAGGAAAGTGAAACTTCTGCTCGTCCCCCTCTCCCTCCGGTCCACATGAATACCAATGATCCCAATACGTATGATTGTATGAACTAAAGATCTTAAATCAATACAGATGTATTTATTATGAACGTTAGTCCTTAACATCTATCTCTGTGTATATCACCATTCAAACATCTTTTAGAAGCTGAACAAACCCCACACAGCTCAGTAAAGACTGAGATGTTGACTTTATTTGATCATTTCAGTGAAAACTAACGTTCATATTTCTCTCTTTATTATAATACTGATGAACGTTCAGAACAAAGCACTTTGTAACTTACCACCTATGTTTTAAAAAGCTTAATAAGCACCGTAACTCTCATGATATAATTTCTCCGTCATAATCGGTTGTTTCCGTGAACGGCCGACTGTTGAGTGACGGCAAATGCTGCGGCTGCAATGCATTGTGGGGAAGCATTTTCTCCTCTCCTGTCGGTTAGGGAGGTCCAGTGGTTCCTAAGCTAAAGGAGGTGATAAAGGAAGTTTGAAACCTCCTTTCCTTTCATTCTCATCATTCTAGAGAATTGGAACGGCACTTATCATGGCTGCCACTGAGGGACTTCCGGGTCATTTCACTCCTTTAGGAAGGTTCCTAAGCTAAATGGACTATTCCACTTCAGCCGGGGTTTGACTGATATTCTGAACACACTGTGAAGACCACTGAGACAAATGTAACATTTGTGATATTGGGCTATATAAATAAACATTGATTGATTGATTGATTGATTGATTGATTGATTGATTGATTGATTGATTGATTGATTGATTGATTGATTGTCGAGCTAAGCACATGCTGTAGTCCCAAACGATAGCTGAGGATTCTGGGTAGTGTAGTGTCTTCTGCCATCCGAATCAAAGGGGGAAAATACAAAAGCATTGCACACAATTTAAACCAATCAATGTTGTGTAATCAACAAGGATAATCTGGTGTGTTTGAGTTGATGAGTAGTGCAGATATCACTGTAAAATCAATCGACAGTAAGGGGAATACTTACTTCCGGGTGTAAAGTTCTCCGTTATCCAATGGGAATGGACGCTCGTAATACAATACAGAGGACATGATCATTATCTTTTAAATAACGTTAACTGAAGGAAACAATCTATTTGACACAGCTGAAGCTCTGGCCTTCCTTAAAAAATAACTAATTTAATAAAAATCACAGTTGCATTACCCACAATGCACTGTTTTTTGAGAACACAAATTCGTAACTAATGTAATTTTTACATTCTGACGAAAAATTAAAATTATTATGAATACAAATAAAATAAAAGAAGCCTCCCGCGAGTTACTACAAGCTATAAAGTAGATTTTAAACACGTTTTATAGAATAAAAGCTCACTGCGGGACGTTGTAGAAATGCGTGTGTGCACCACGACAAAGGAGCCTCGTTCACTTTACATTGGGTTGTTTGCGTGGTGCCGACACGCACATGTAGCAGAATGCGTGACTCCACTAGAGTCATTAACCCGGATCCTAGTAATGAGCCGGTCGTGACGAGTCTCCCTCTCGATTAACCCGAGTCCTTTGAGTCCTACACCTGATGTGACGTAACAATTAAAACTATAAATTGCGTCACTCTTTACTCTCTTTATAACGTCTACAATCACATTACAACGTTGTTGTATCCAGAGATCCAGCAGACTCGTCGCCATGCACGAATCAACAGCAAATTCAGCCCCTCCTCCGGCTCCCGCGAGAGTCCCGTGAGCCGTGAGTGAGCCGTGAGTCGTTGGACTCGCGGGAGCCGTGAGCCGTGAGTGAGCCGTGAGTGAGCCGTGAGCCGTGAGTGAGCCGTGAGTGAGCCGTGAGTCCGCAAATCTCTGAGTCTGCTGCGACTCGTCGAGGGAGCCGTGGGACTCGCGGGAGCCGTGGGACTCGCGGGAGCCGTGCGAGCCGGAGGAGGGGCTGAGTCTGCTGTAGATTCGTGCATGGGGACGAGTCTGCTGGATCTCTGGATCTGCTGCCTGCTATATGTTACGGCTCTGAGTCCTCGTAGGCTACTGGTCTCTCTCGATCATTGACCTGGATTCACGGATCCCGCGATTTTTCCGGCTCTAAATTAAGTTTCAGTGTAGACTTCTAACAAAATGGTCATGTTGTGCAACAGTCTCCTGTAATAATATCTGCATTTCCAATAAGGATCTTACTTTTTGATAAAGCTTATAGTTAGGGCTGATTAGATTCAGCCCCTAGTTTTGCTGATATAGGCTTAGTTTGTCGGGGGACATC